>NC_033630.1:12920534-12959443 GCF_001540865.1 Ananas comosus | reverse complement strand
CTAGCAATTGGCATAGCTCTACGCGTAACTACCTACCTTCCGTTTTGAGGAGAGAGTTCCCCCCTCTGAGTAGGACCACTTAAGCCAAGACAGCTTAGAAGGCAATAAGATGAAACGTTAAAAGTTTCACGGTGTAACTCACGACTTAGCGTAACTTCGAGAATCTTCCAGGAAGAAAACCTTTCCCACGAGATTTTAAAGTCCCCCAAGAACAGAGCAACCTACCTTTTGCTATACATTTTCGTCCTTTCTACCCCCAGACCCTTAGTTCCTATACCTTCGTTACTTGTTCCGAGAAAATCGATTTACCACCACCGCAAAGAAGTTACTCGGCGTCCAATCGTCCTTCCGAAGTGCTTTGATATGAAGCGGCAACCCTAAGTAGTGAAACGGTAGTTTACCTACTCTACAGATTCTTAGGCATGTCTCTACAGATTCCACCCAACGAGACAAGAACCCCCTGAAATTTTAGAGCATCTTTTCCAAAAGAAGGACCTTCTAAGAGCTTCAATGCGATTCAGCACTCAATGTGGCACTTTGAAAATTGCAAAGTAGAATAACAGAAGATTCGACAGAACCGAATTCACCGGAATGAGTCTCCCCCCTTGAGAGAGGAGTTTTACCTTCCATCCATCAATGCACATCTCGATATCGGTGTCCAATCGTCCTTCCGAGTAAAAAAATTATTTATTTTTACTCTACAGATTCTTAGGCAGGTTGTGATTCACCTAATTGGGGTTCTCCTCCGGAAGTGAAGAAGGGGGGAAAATATTCCCAACTCCGAAGTGGAGTGAGAGGTGCTTTGAGATTCGCGCCGGGAGATACGCGCGAGAGGTTGGTTTTTGTGGGATCGAGACCGGAGGTGAATGTTTTCACCTCGCGATCCGAGCTCTCTCTCTCTCTCTCTTTTTTCCCTCTCCCTTGTTTTTACTCATGCTCTGCAAATGACCCTTCTTTGAGGGGCTTAAGTGCAAAAAAGAAAAAAAAAAGCTGCGATTTTTTATGGGGTGGTTAAGCAGTTTAAATATCGTCGGAGATTAGATAGAATCCATTTAGTTTTTATTATTTATTATTATTATTATTATTTGTATTATTATTTTTATTATGCATCATTAATCCAATGAGAGTAGAGGGAGAGAGAGAGAGAGAGAGAGAGAGGTGGGAGATGAAGCTCGTGACAAAGAGAAAAAGGTGTGATTTTTTGCAAAAGCCAAGATGTAAATAAAAAAAAAAAGGTAAAAAACTCCTGCGAGAAGAAGCCGTCTTGCGCCCCCAAGCCCCTGATTTTTACTCTGCTCGAAAAAGGTGGGATTTTTAAAGCCCCCTCCCTTCCCCACCCCCCCCCCACCCCCCCACCCAACACCACACGCTCATCATTTGCTACAGCAGCGCAGCAGCAGCAGCAGCAGCAGGCAAGAAGAAGCTCAAAATAAAACAGAGTCAAAACCCAGAGAGAGAACACAGAGAAGAGAAGAGAGAGAGAACAGAGAAAAAAGCTGCTTCTTTATTTGCGAAAAAAAGCTTCGTTTCCGAAGCACAAAGAGAACCCTCTCTCCTCCTCCAAAGTCCACTCGTGCTCAACGTGAACGCACTCGCCGCTCCGCGGCGAAGTGCTTCTTCGGATGCTCCCTCGTCCCCTCCCCCCCCCCGCCTCTATAACTCGCGATCCTTCCCCCCTCCCCAACCCAACTCAACCCATCTGTCCCTTACTCAAACCACCCTTCCCTCTCCCACCCCGCGAAGCGACCCCTCGCCATGGCCACGAAGAAGGGGAAGCTTCCGCGTTGGGGACACGCATCGGAGACTCGCCATGCTCACTTCCGTTGCAATGAACTTGCGTCCTCCTTCTTTCCGCCTACATAAAGGCGGGATCTTTGCCGACGACGCGCCATTGCAGCGCCGCCCGAGAGAGCTCGCCTTCGGACCTGCCGTCGAAATGGCAGCGGAGCGACGTGAGGGACGGAGAAGCTCCCCCCACCACCCCGTTCCGTTGCCGAGAACGCCGTCATCAACCTCGACCAGTGAGTAATCTCCCCTTCCCCTGTTCCTTTCTCGTTTTCAAAATCCGCGTTCCTGCATCGGATCCCGTCACCGGGAGTGACGGGGTGGCGACCTCCGTGTGCGAAATGATTACCAAAACGCCATCTTTTTCATTATGGTTTATTGCCGCGTCAATGGCACTGGCCACTCACACTTTACTAACGACTACATATCTGGCAGCACCTCCGTTCATTCGTACTCTTTGGTTGCCACAGTTACGTTGCTATATGCGTTGCATTGCGTATCGTATGCGTTTGCGTGATTGTTGTTGTATGCAAGCTGTGTTTGTATAAGAACTCGCCGGAATGATTGAGTCGGATCCGTGCAGCGGCGAATCCGACGGTGTTCGAGTCGTTCTTGGAAGCAGACGGGGGGAGAAGGGACGGTCGTGATCCCGCGCTGGCGGACGATGACTACTTCTCGACCCGCCTGCCCTGTGCTGGTTCCTGAGCCCGAAATTCGCCGCGAGGTCCGCCGCCTCAACCACCGCTCTGTCGGCCAAGCGCAGTATGGCGAACGGCCGCCACGTCGCGTCGCACGGCTCCAAACGGCAAGCTCTTCCAGCCGCGCTCTACGCCCTCTTCCGACGCGGCGGACGCCCGCGACCCGCCGGCCAGCGTGTGCCGCGGCGCCATACTATCGGTAAAATATACCAAATTGTTATACCATCAATTCCCTGCTAGTCAACATATTATTCTGTGGTGGTGGTGGTGTGTTTATCTCATATTTAATTGAATAGTGCGATGGGTAATAGTTTCTTCATACAATTTTGGTTTGAGCATGTCACCATGCCGTATTAATTCCTTGTGAATAATACTAGAGATAAGCATTATGTTATGTAGAGACAAGATGATAGTAGTCGTCCTTTCGGAGTCTAGACATGTATCTACAATTTTAAATTATTCCTCCTTATTTAATTTCGTGTGATGATAGTTGGGACTATTAGTTTTTAGATTCGGGGCTATTATTGCTCTTAAATATAACTTAGTTTTCAATAGATATATATATATATATAGATATAAAATTACTGTTTTTCCTGTTGCTGCATGATGCGTATGTTGCTGAGGGTAACACAACAGCATGGCACTGCTAATCTTTGCCTCCTAATCCTGCTAAGATACATGTGATTTGTTGTTGCGTTCATGTGCGACGATTAGTTTAAATTGAAATGGATAAAAACTGTGATTTTTACATATCATTTTTTTAGCAGTACTTGTGTAGTATTTGTTTGTCGGATTTAGTGCTAGATTGGTTTTGCCTACGGTTACATGAATTGCGTAATGTTGTGCTTTGTATGCTTTTTTTTTTCTTTTTTTTTTTTATGATGTTTCAGTCGTATCCTGCGGTGACGGATTACCTCCGGTCGGGGCTGTTCCGGTGGGCCGGGGACGCGCACGCCTTCAAGGGGGAGTCGTACATCGAGCTCGTCTGTTCCCCCAACAACCCCGACGGTTCGATCAGGGAGGCCGTGCTGAGTTCTGAGGCCGGTAAGACGATCCACGACTTGGCCTATTACTGGCCTCAGTACACCCCCATAACCGATCGCGCCGACCACGAGATCATGCTCTTCACCGTCTCGAAGAGCACCGGCCATGCTGGGACAAGAATAGGGTAAGAGTCAAGTCTCTCTCTCTCTATATATATATACACACACACACACACCTGTGTAAACATGCGAAACTGCGCTTAATGTGAATCGAAATATCGGTAGGTGGGCTCTCGTAAAGGACCGAGAAGTTGCTCGAAAGATGGTCAAATTCATCGAGCTCAACACTATCGGGGTGTCCAAGGACTCGCAGCTGCGCGCAGCAAAGCTCCTGAAAGTAGTCTCTGACGGCTACGAGCTTGAGAGGGCCGACGAACACACGGATAGGCTTTTCGACTTCGGGCGGAGGATTATGGCCGCCCGTTGGGAGAGGCTGCGCGAAGTCGTCAAGGCCTCGGGCATTTTTAGCTTGCCCGAGTTCCCGGATGGCTTCTGCGAGTTCACCAAAGAAAGAACCGGAATCTATCCCGGTATGTATGTAAACTTCTGTTCAGTTTCTAACTCTTTTATCATTCTATACCTCATAACCAGCATATTTTCCCCTCTAAATGAAGGCTAAAATGTGTATTAACACCCCAGGAAGAATCTTAAGAGGCCATTAAGTTCCGACGAAATTTTCTGAAATCAGGCAGTAAAATATCTTGGCCTTGAAAGGAATTTTATTGGTTTTAACTTGGATTTCGGAGATATGCGTATTCGGCTAAATTTCCTACAAACAATGTATGGATTTGGGGCACTTTTCTTTGTCACCTGGTGTTTGTTCATTCTTTTCCTCTTCTTTCATTCTGCGCAGCTTTCGCATGGCTCAAATCGGAGAAAGCCGAGATTGAAGACCTGGAGAGCTATCTCAGGAGCCAAAAGATACTAACTCGGAGCGGCAAACACTTCGGGGCGGGATCGAATTACGTCCGAGTTAGTATGCTGGATAGGGACGAAACCTTCGATCTCTTCCCTCGACCGGCTTATCTCTCGCTACGTTGAATCGCCAGCGGCGTCCCTGTAATTTTGAGAGAAATGTTAAAAGAGAGCTTTTTTTGGGGGGGGGGGGGGAAGGGGGGGGGGGTGGTTCTTTTGTATTCTTGGGTTGTTTCCTCGTTTGGGACTATAAATTATAATTCAAATTATATATGACAATGTCTCTTTGTTATGTTCCGTGGATTCTCTACCATGTGCTTGTTGTTGTATCATAGATAGGCTCAGAAAGAAATGGCCAAATTGTGGTGTTTGATTTCATTTAAGTAAAACTAATAAATAGAGTTATTAGAGAGAGAAAAACAAAGTAGATTATTTTCAATTGTATTTGGTTCCGCATAAGATAGAAATAACTTTTGAGAGTTACATGCTTAATTTGAAGGAAAATAGATAACTAAAAGCTTAAAAAATAAAGGAAGAGGGTACTCCAAAAGATTTTGTAGCTCAAATCAACATTAATTGTTGGCATAATGCTTCATGTAATCCAAGATTAGTTAAAGATACATACGAAGAACTGTATGAGTAGGAAGTTGATTTAATGATCTTAAGAAAGGAAAGGTGGCAAAAGGCTTAGCTTCATCTTTGGTGCACAAAATAGTAAGAGGAGGAGAACCTCCCTTTATAGAGATGGAAACAAATATGTGAAAACTACTTTTGTAACGTATATGTAACAAAAAGAAATGCATAGTAGTGAAAATTGTGAGATAATTCTCGCAAAACGCGCGTATGCTAAATGAATATGACAAACTGTTTAAGGTATAAGCGGACTGTTACGACAAACGCACAAACGAAAACGAAATGACGAACACAAAATTATCAAACCATAGGCAGGAATGAAAGAATATACAGATTTACGTAAAAAATTCTTTGCAGGAAAAAAACCACGGGTAAGGGAGGAGAGAACTTTACTATCAAAACGAAAGGAAATGCAATGTTCTTCAGATTTCAACCAACCACGATCACACGCCTCTAGGGCAAAAACGAAGAGAAAAATTCATAACAGATTTCGGATCCGATTCATACCGCGGGGGCCTCCGCCCCTCGCACCCCCTGACGAATGTTAGTGGTGGGCTACGGGCTCGGGCCGTTTCCGCTACCCACCACAGACATTCATTTTTCCTTCACAATTTAATTTTTCAATTTGGTCGCACCGCGAAATTGTCAGCGAATCGTAAACCCGAACCTGAGTCAATAATAAATTTCAAGTCATATCTAACACGGACAAATAGTAATAAATAGCTTGTAACACCTTCGTGTAACATAAATAAAAAATAAAAAATCGCTCACACGTAACCTCTTTTGTAACGCGTATAATGTAAGATGATGATACTTGTGCAATTAATGTATAAAAAATAAGTACGATAAAACTGCTTTAAGATACGATGTAGAACACTGGTTTTCTCTAAAAGATTAAATTATTAAAGTAGAGTTTAGATGATGAAAAAATATATCTATACTTTTATATGAATCCACACTAGAGAAAGCTGACGTGACATAAGCTTCTTATTTTGAAATTTTTTATTTATTTATTTATTTTGATACAATTGGTCTTCTTAAGAAGCCAATCGTTTTGCCATACATTTTTACTTCGATCTGTATATTATTACTGCGGAGGCATAGCATTAAATAGTCAGGTATATTATTATCACCATTATTTATTACTCGCAATCTCCACTACAATTATTTCCAATAAATGACAAGATAATCATGCACCTTCGCAGTACAAAGACATTAATAATTGATGGTGGTGTTGGCTCCCTTATATATTTTCTTTTTTTGGATAAAATTTTTGGATGGTCCCAGGTACTACCCCTATCCAATTTGACCCCTAACTCTCAACATTAAACATTTTAATACTCTGCGATTTTTTTTTTTTTCGCCTTTCAGTATAGTCTCTAATTAGTAAAACAGTTAAACTTCTAACGTAATTTGTTTAAACATGTGAATGCTCGAGTAGTTTTTGTTTAACAAATATGAAATGGAAGATAAGACTGTAGCATATATGAAATGCACTTTGAAGCCGCTTAAACACGTGAGTGCACAAGTAGTTTTTTGTTTATATACATATAAAACGTAAAAAAATATATGTATGAAACAGAATGTATAATGATTAAGCTCACTAATACTACTAACAACTTGTTAGATTCAAACTAGTACGACTGAGAAATTTGTGGCACTCCAATAATTCTATATCTACAAATGTGAATGTTTGCGAGAATTTTATATATAAATAATATATTAGTACAAATAACTAGAATTAAATATTTTGGATCAACTGATATAATTCAATAACAAAATGTTAGAGGTAGATTGGATTATTATCGAGTCGAATTGCTTTCTCATTATATATGAGTAACACTGTAAAATGTACGATAGCATTATATTTGTAAAGAAATAAATTACTGAATAAATAAATACAAATTAATTTTAACACCGCAATAATGCCGTACACGTTCAAGTTAAAAGTCGTCGCCGAAACATAAACTTGGCCGAGTTCAAAGTGAAAAGGAAGTCGGCGACGATACAAGGGACAGCGCCGACTTTTGTAATATTCACCTTCGCTCCATCGTCCCCATCCCCTATAAGAATACTCTCCCTCCCAAACCCTCACACTCCCCGTCTCTGCGGTGAGCGGAAACTAACATGACCTCATCTTCTTCCTCCTCCGACCCCTACGCTCACCTCCTCGAACGCACCCGCGTCCCCACCCACCCCTCGCTCCACCGCCACGCCATCGCCTCCCTCTTCCACAAGCTCCGCTCCGCCCCTCCCCACCTCTCCCTCTCCTCCGCCCCCGGCGCCGCCGCCCTCTCCGCCGCCGCCGCCGCCTCCTCCGCCGCCGCCGCCGACCAGTTCGTCCGCGAGCTCTGCCGCCTCGTCTGCGACCGCCTCCTCCCCGCCTCCGCCGCGCTCGTCGAGCTCCACTCCGCCCTCGACGGCGCCGACCCCCGCTTCGCCCCGCTCTTCGTCAGGGGCGTCGGCTTCCTCGCGCGCCTCTCCTTCCGATCCGACCCCTCCTATGGCCGCCGCTTCGACCGCGCCGAGCTCCACCCCTTCGTCAGGGCGCTCGCCAGCGGGGCGGCGGCGGAGCGGGAGCTCGTTCGGCAGGTTTTGGTGTTCGTGGTGGAGAATAGGTCGGCGGGGATCGAGGAGATCCTAGGGTTCCTGAGACCGTTTGTGTTGTTCTCTGTTATTCGGAAACCTCCTTCGAGCTTCGCAAGGGATTTGATTTCGTCGATGGCGTCGCTCGTTTGCTCTTTCCCAGCCGAGGCGATTCCCTTTCTGAAGCTTCTTACGGATAGCTTGAAGTACTTCCCCCGCAACAGCAGGGAGGTAACAGTGTCGATCTTATTTTATTTGCTGTATAAATTTAACAAAATAGAACTGCATTTAACTCGTCTCGTAATGACCCTGCTCTTTATTACCACCTCAAATTGGGTGGAAAATTGGGATGATTATTGAATTTAGTTGCCAAACTACTTTAGAATGAGTTGGCATACCATGTGCGTCCATATTTGAACATTTCTCTAACTTGCAACAAATATGATTAATATAAAATTATGCGAAAGATCTCTTTGTTTTCTTATTTTCGCTACCAAAATTAGCAAGCTATTGGACAATACTTATTTTAGGTTCTTCTGCACCATCATATTCTACAAACATTATTCACCAACTCATTTTTGCAATGCTTTGCATTTGAATTCAACAATATCTGAAAATTTGCCAGTTTGAGATACAAGTGAGAAATGCATGCAATTTTTCATGCAGGGGGTAATTGAGACATAGGCTAAAGTGAAAGGAGTTCTTTTGTATTTAACCTTTTGCTTATGCTAAGGCCTGATAGATTTGTTGAATTGCGGAAATTATGGAAGAACTTGAATTGGAATTCCTTATTACTTATCCTGTCTTGTTGCATTTTTGGATAGGAAGTAGGATATCTCCTTAGCTCCGCGGAGTACCTCGTTGATGCATATGTGATGGTCTTCAAGCAAATGGCTCAAACTGAAAAGGTACTTCTTTGTTTTCTTACTTGTTGAAGTCAGGGCAAAAGATAGGTTTGACATATGAGTGTGCCATTTTTCCTTATGGTGGCAGCTTCTGACTTGCTAGTTTGACCTAATTGTAGAAGTCAAGGATGGCTATATGTTACTCAAGATTCTTCTAACTTGACTGAAGAAATAGAAGGATTTAAGGCTGGCCTAACAAAATAGGAGAAATTCTAAATTAGTATTTGAACTTCTAGTAGTGACCTTAGTTGTTCAGAATCTAAATGAATGATCCAATCTACCATCCAGATAATTAGTCACTGTTCTCATGGCAGGATAAAGCCCATGTGTCCTGTTAATTACCAATTTCATGCCGTCGTCTTCTTGTTTTAGATTGCATTGTTGTCCTATTATAATGATGCTGATTGCATTGCTGGCAGAGAATTAACGAGCTGTTGATTTAGAACCTCGCAATTGGTGCAATTGAACTCTTTGAGTGCTTGTTGACTTGATAAATCAGTTATCTATTTTCTTGTGTTCTTTTAGTTTTCTATTTATTTGCGACTTCCACAAGTGGTTTATTTTAAGTTAATGACTTCTATATCTGTTTTTTTAATCTTGCTTCTTCCAACAGTTAACTACTAATGCCCAAGTAAGCATGTTCGAACTATTGAAGACTCTTTTGTCATTATGTTCTGATCAACGTAAACCGGAGGGAGTAACTGATACTAGTCTTCAATTGTCAAAGCGTTTGCTGGCAGTGCAAAAGGAGACTGGCTTACAATATTTGCCTGAATTTGGCATGGTTTTTGTCTCTATTTCCATAATTCTTAGCCAGGTGGAGTTTGAACATGAACAGTTAGCTGGCTTGAAGCTTTTGATTCTCTTAACTGACTGGAAATATGTTGATGGTGCGTCTTCATTCTTTGGATTTTTTTTCTCACTTATGATCAATTGAATATTTTTGTTTTGGTTTTTGGAAATGCAATTTTTGAAAGTTTCCAAGCTTTTTTTTTTCTTTTTTTTTCTCCTTTTCGCTTTTAATATAAATTACTGAAATAGTGTTTGAAAATATTTTTTGAGAAGTTGTTGATGGGACCTCGTAATGTAATATCTTTCTTGATGTTGCAGACGTTGGCATAAAAGAATCTGCAGGTCGCCTTGGTGAAGAGCTTCTTTGCGTCTTTCCTGTCATCAGCCTCATGATGTCTCCTTCTAAATCTATTAAATCTGCAGCAGCTCATTTTCTTTCGACAGTTGAAAGACTTATTTTAGGTTTGTTGGCTGCTCCTTCAAGAAAACAAATAGCTAATGCTGGAGTTTCATCTATAAGCACTCCTGAATCTATCCTTTTTAGGGTTCTAGAACATCAATATTCTGAGGTTAGTTTTTTCTTTGGTACCCAAATTTGATTTATTTGCATGCTGATTTTGCACTTTTTTTTCCGTGTTTTTTGTTTTTTTTTTGGTGTTTTTTTGATTTCTTGTATTGTTTTGTTTTTTGCTTTCTTGTTTGTATCTTCTCATTAGGGTAACCTTTTCTTGGTAGAAGCTATACTTTAGGTTACTTGTATAAAACTTGTGGTGTTGACCAGGAATCTATTCTCATCCTATTTAGATATGCGTATAATTTAGTCATCTTGTACCATTATTGTGTGAATTTCTTTAGTTCTGTTGGATTTATAGGTGATTGGTGTTGTTTGGAGTTAACTTTGGTGAAATGAGCTACTACTGTTAGTTGTACATATTTGGTGATGAATAGAGGTGTTATCTGTTCAGTCTTCATCTTTTTGGAAGCACATTTTTGTTGTTGATTAGTGGATCACTGTTCATGTATAAGTTATTTGTGATATTAAACTTCAAATTGTTGTTCAGTCTTTGCTTTTATGCTAGGTAGTTATTACTCAAACTTTTTTTTTTAATATACTTGTATTGAAACTAATACATGGTGTTTATATTTTGGCAGCAATTACCTTTTCAAAACTGCTATTTCCTGGAATTTCTCATTTGCAATAGTCAGTTTGGGCCTAAAGGTGAATGTGGGAAAATGAAAAATTGGACATCTCAACTGAAGGAACACTTGTCAAATCCTGGAAGACGAAAGCATGCGTTGATTTCTCAATCTCCAGATAATATGCAATCAGGTAAGCCGTTCTGAATCTGTCCTAGACTCCCAGCATATGCTTACTTTAATCACCATTTTATACTTTTATATCTTAGGAGAAACTGTTGCAGGCGCCTAGTGTGTCAGCTTGTGGCTGGCAGTGATCCAACATCCACATCTCTCATTCCATTATCCAACCATCCAAAAAAAACATTTTTTACATGAAAAAGGGCTGTAACTCACTGGATGGTGTGGATTGAGGTTTGGGATGTATGGACTGTAGATCCCTTGCTGTCCTTGGGCTGATGTTGCACCAGGTGCAGGGCCTGCAAGCAACAAATTTTCCTACCCTAGATGGGTTATTAATTATTATTTTACACACTATTAAGTAAACTCCCATTTTGGCAGGGTTTTCTATGCTGCTCAGTTCTGTAGCATCAGTTCTACTCATGCATGCTAAATTTGGTGCTTCCGCTCTAGAATCTTTGGCTGCTCTTGGTGCAACAGACCCAAAATTGGGTTTGCCTTTGTTGCTTCTAATTCTGACCTACATCAAGATGCTCTCCAGCCATGATATTAACACATCAGAAATGTTGGTTAGTAGTCAATATTGCCTTTTCGAGCTGCATTTAACTCCAGAGAATCAATATCGATCTTCTGAAGTTTACTGTTGTAAGGATATGCCTGAGAAAGAAGTAGTATAAGAAATGTGGTTTTGCCCATATGCAGAGGATAGTAAATGGTGAGAAACATAGTCAGAGAAAGAACTTCTTAATCTCACATTCTGACCTAGGCCATTCTCATTATTTTGCCAACTGTTGCCACTAGTATCAGACTCTAATCACATATACCACCATAACTTCTACTGATTCTATTGATACTACTGTATTTGCAGTCACCACCAGCATCGCATTATGTTATGTATTTTTTTTTTTAAATTAGTAGTTGCCACTATTCAATGGAATCACTATAAAATTCCATTTCTCTTATTTTATATAACCAACATTCCATTTGGTTACATTGTTATTCTTCTTTTTTTGCAGCCATCATGTCACTTGTTCTGCTAACCTATGTTCTCTTGTATCTCTTTCATCGGTAAAGCCGTTGATGTCTTTGTTTCCTGTACTGATGTTACCATTGTCATTAATGACTAAACTGATCTTGCTGTCTCTACCTCCATAGCTACAACAGTACTAAATTTTATTTAGTCTCTGTGTCATTTCTATATTTTATGTTTCCCTTGATAGCCCTTGTTTTTCATGTAGCTTTTATAATTGTGTTGGAATCTTGTTGTGTGTGATCTCTGCTTCCCATCTTAATGTTATTCTGCTACTGTTGTTAAGAGACCAACATTCTCTGAGGCAAAAGGACGATTAAGAATGTTTCAGTTTCAAGTGCAGTTATTTAAAATTTGACCTCAATCTATTTGCTTACAGATCAGACTGCTTGAAGCACTTCCGTCTCTTGCTCTTCATTCTATCATGGTTCCATTTATGTTACAGACGGTTTCGCCAATGCTTCAAATGGAAGCAAAACCGTGAGTACCTCTTTGGTTCCCCCTTGTTTTGCTTTCGTCCATTTATTTAGTTATAAACTTCATCGGTAATGTACTTAGCTTGTATTGGTGTCTTATGTTTCAGAAATTTCTGTCTGAGTTTGAACTTGTGAGGACATAGGGATTACGTCCGAAGAAACTAAAAATTAGTTAGGAAGAGTTTTGAGTAGTGTAGACTGTTTGTGATCTAACTGGTTTTTCAGTAACAGTTTAGTGTTTGGTGGGAGCCATCTAAATACTAGTTCTTTTGCATTTGTAGATAGTTTTGATTGTGAGCGAATATTCAATAATGTATTTGGCTGAGTTATACATAGTTTAAGAGCACCTTCTTTGAGCAGGGCTCAAAAAGCTAACCATTTCTATCTTGCGAATGGTCTGCTTTGCAATTTTCTTGCTTTGTGACAACTGACAACTTCTACGAATGGCTTTTTTGTGTTGTTTATTTGGCTTATCATTTCTAAAGCCTTTTTCCTGTTAGCTTGAGAAGAAATCAGAGCCGGGGACTCTCCAAGAACATATTTGATTTTTTTGTGAACTGCCTTTCAAATAAAAAAAAATGCCTTAATTCGGGAAAGAAAAATTCAAACAGATCGGTGCCCTATATTGGTATATTTGCAGCTGTTCTTTTGTGCTGCTTATAACCTTATGTTCTGGTTTTATTCTAGTTGCTGTCTTTTGCGGAATACGTCACTTGATCATAATCGATTCTATCTCTTTCCTCAGAGTTATTTTTGCGTAAAGCTAACACACTTCACTACGTATAGCTTTTGACACTATGAATTTCTACTTTCAGCGTGCTCCGTTCAATAGCTGTTCGCTTACTTTGTAAAATATGGGTTGCCACAGATGGGACCTTTGCAAATCTACAAGTAAGAATGTTCTCCTACCTTGCATCTGTGGATCTTCTAAATGTTGATATTCAAGTTATCTTAGATGCTCTTCATTTGGATTTCGATGCTCTGCATACGAAATGAGCGTGCCTGTGCTGCTGATAGTTGCTATCATTCCGTTGCTTGCAATGTTTAAAATTTTCATTTTCATCTCCACAGGGCAAGTTTTGCTAATTTGTATTGCTTCCATCCTACTTAGGAAGTTTTGGATCCGAAAACATTTTCAGAGTTCATCCCTGAAAGAGAAGTCTCTATAAGTATGGCTGCTTCTGTACGTGATGTTTGTAAGCACAATCCAGATAGAGGTGTTGACCTTATATTATCTGTATCAGTAGGTATCTATTTTTAGAAACGCTTTTCTGTATGCTTATTTATGCTTCTCTTTATTGAACCGAACTATTCATTTATGTTTCTTTTAACAGTCATGTATTGAGAGCCGAGATTCTGTGGTGCAAGCTCTTGGTCTTGATAGCCTTTCTCATCTTTGTGAGGCTGATGTAGTGGGTGATGCTTCATCTCTTGTTTCAGTCATAATAACGAGTTGCTTTATCATTTTAATTGTTAACCATGTTTCTCTAGTTATTTGCACTTTGTATTTAAACAGTCGTATAGAAATAAAACTGTCTTAAAACAACTCTGCAAGTCTGCTTTTAGTCCGCCACTGAATGGCGTCAGCTACTTGCACAGAATAAGTTCCTTAATTTTATATCCTTTATATTTTTGTCGTCTGTCATCTTTATCTTAATTTCATAGAACTGGGACTTGTGAGGAAACAGGAAATTTTCAAAAGAGTCAAGACAGATGCTTTGTGGTTTTTAATAGATTAAAGCTCATTTATGAGGCGCTATATGGTATTATGCACCAACTATCTACCCAAAATATCACAATCGTAGACTTGGTTTGCAAAATTGCTGTTCTTTTAACAGTCCACTCTACTGAGATACTGTGATATGTCTTAGTAGTTTTATCTTTTTTTACAGATTTTTACACGTCCTTGAACATTATTTTGAAGCATTTGCTTGACTATTCAAATGACCCTATCGTTGCACATAGGTAAGAGTTTCTGTAGCAGCTTGTCTTGCCTCTGCAAGAAATATTCAGATATTCGAGTTTTATGTAAATTTTGTCATTGCATGTTCGTCATGCAGCTTGTGCACCTTGTTAAGATGGGGCGCACTGGATGCTGAAGCTTATTCTGAGGCTTCAAAGAAAGTTTTAGAAATCTTGTGGGGTGTTGCAACATCTAAGAAACCTACTTCTGAACATTCATGGGTAAAAGCGCGAGCAGCTGCTTTCAATTCCTTGTCCCATTATAAGGTCGCACCTATTTCTATTACCTACTTGATATTGCCTTGAAATATTTAAATATACGCCCATGCAAAATCATATATTTGCATGTAAACCAAAAATTGAATTTTCATATATGCCCTTCTGTAACTTAATATCTTAAACATATGCCATTGTACTTGCAAATTTTCCCTCTTTAGCATACAAAATTTTCTAGTAGATGATTTTACAAGTATATCTTTTTCAGGTTATGCTTCTTCAAGATGCCATTCCTGATTTCAAGATTAGAAATTTTGAGTGCCTAACTAATGAAGATCATCCAGAAATACTCGAAGCCATGGAGGGCCTTGAAGTTGAGATTGTCAAATCTGAGCACATGTCAATATCGTTTTCAATGATCATAGTTCTCGTAATTGTACTTTATGGGATAGTTGTAACTCAGATTTGCATGTTGACTCAGAAATCGGCGTAGAGTGCTTAAAGAAAAGAGGATCACGGTGCACAAGGTTGAAAAGTTGTTGGATGTTTTTCCTCAGGCTGTGTTTCCTCCAGGTATGGAGACGGCTATCAACTTAATTAGATAAGTAATCTCATAACTTTGGTCTGTTGGCCCAACTTTATCTCTAGTGGTATGGTGTGTTTTCCAATCAAAATGAACCGGTAGGGTTACTCCTGCCAATCTATTGGCTAGTTGTTCCCAAACGAAAACCGCATGTTGTAAAAGGGAAATTCATTTGCTTGAGCTTTGTAGTAGATTCTCTAAATGTTCTAGTTATTTTTCTCGGTAGAATTTTTAGTGTTTTGCTACAATTATGGTCAGATGGTCTAATCCTATTGACACCATCTGTCTGTTTGCTGCTCTCAAAGTGTAAGAACAGAACTCAATACTAGTATAAGAGAAACTAATATTGACAATGCAGAGGAATTAAAATATGGTGGATTACCTGATGCTGCTCTTTTATCTCTGTCTGCTTGTCTCTGTTTGCTGCTCTCAATATAAAAGAACAACCAATTCAATACCAGTGTAAGTGCAACTAATAATGAAAATGCAGGGAAATCAAAATATGGAGAATTACCTGGTGCAGCTCTTCTGTCACTCAATTTCACCCCTAGAGACTTAATTAGTCAGGGAACGTTAAAGGCAAGAATCAACTGATAACCTGATTATTTTCAATTTAATACTGTTACTATCAAAATTCTGAATCAAAATATTCCAATCTCTATGTGTTTTTTTTTTTTATTTTTTATTTTTTATATTTGTTATGTTCTGTCTACAGGATTTGCCAAGGGTGCATGCTGCATATGAAAAAGTGCTAGTAGAGATAGCTGAATCACTGCATACATCGAGAAATATATTGGTTGCACTTTTTGCGTTGCAATCATGGAACCCTTTTGTTCGTTGTTGGATGAGAGCAGTGGCTACACTTGTTGATGCTAAAGGTTCCTCTGATGTGTCAGATAAAAGCACTAAGGTGGCCCAAGATATTTTTAAGGTCCACATTCGCAATCTTGATTTAATCACTTTATAACTTAATTCTTTTTGTTTGTTTTATCTATTTTCTATGTTAAGTTGATGTACACTTCAGTTTTCACATTGGTTGGCGACTTCCAATTGGAGGGAGTACCAATTCAGTGGTTGTTAGTTACCTTCTTTGGATACTCTTTCTATGCTTTGAATCGATTCCCACTGATTTGGGTGGATTTTGATAAGTGAAGTATATCGATGTTCTGGAGGTGGATTTTCCATGCTTTAAGTTTCTCAAACGTTAAAGAATATTTTCTATCCAAAAATAAAATTTTGGATTCCCTATGGGCTGTCTGGCTAAGGGTAAGAAGGAAAAGCAAACGATAAGTTTAATCGCCAATCATATTTTCTTCCAAAATTTACATAAACAAAACCATCACTGATATAAAGTGATTTGCCTTGCTTCAAGTTTCCAAAACATTAAAGAAAGTTGTCTGTCCAAGAATATCCTTTCTAATTTCCCTATGGGCTGTCTGGCTGAGGGTAAAAACGAAAAAATAACTGTTGAATTCAATCCTCAACCACATTTTATTCCAAAATAATTGCATAAATTTACATAACAATACACCACTGATGTAAAAAAAGAGCCAATCTGCCCTAATCAGGGGTGAAAGACGATTTCATCATAGAACAATTAGATTTGCTTGTGAAATTCACAAAGTAAGGCCAAAGTGACTTTCATACCTTTTAGTTTGATGTTGTTGTTTCTAGATATACAAGGCCCATCAAGTTTCTTATGCCTTAACTTTTCTATGCTCAATACTCATTACTTGATTTATCTGTTTCTCCCAGTTTCTTTTACTTCTGTTTATTTAGCCTTACCATATTCTTATTTTCCTATCGTTTTGATGTAGATAATTTGTAGAATTGCAGCAGAATCTATTCCTCGGGTTGCAGTAAACATTGCCTTTGTGATTGGTGCACTTTGCATGGTATGATCTAATGGCTATCAAAATTATCCATTTTGAGTTAAGTATTTTAAAAGGTTCTACATAGGTATAGAACATAAAGAGAAAACTTACTGCCTTTTGTAAACCCACAATTTGGATACTTCAGCAATTCTTATTTAGTTCATGTTTGGTGTGGAAAGGGCTGAATATTAAAAGAAGAGGCGGCGACAGGAAATGAAGGGGAAAAAAACTAATCTATTAAATGCAGATAACAAGCTGCTGAATGACTAGGAGGAATTGAAGTGTTAAATATGAAAGACGGGAGAAGATAGAGGTACCACAAAATATTAGAAGTTAGAACATAGGCTTTCCTAACAATTCATAAGTATAGTTATAGCAATATATGGTATTACAGTATTACACTATTTACTGTAGGCAACTAGATAGTGAGGTCGCACATGAGAGAATATTAAGCACTTAAAGGTTGCCAACACTCTGCTGTATAATATGAATAATTATGTTGTTCACTCTTTCCAGCTTTCTTATCATTTATTGATTCCTGTGAACTATTCTCATAGTAAATCATTTTTTTTTATCCCTCACCCTTTTTTTACCCTATTATTGTCATTTTCGCTTTCTGCTAGTTGACTTATTATTCTTTCTATCATTTATCAGGCTGTTCCTCCGACGGCTCATTTAGTAGTTTCTGCTGCATCAGACTTTCTTCTTAAATGGTTATTTGAGTATGAGCATGAACATCGACAGTGGTCAGCTGCTATCTCTTTGGGATTGATATCAAATTGTTTTCATCCTACCGATAAAAAGCAAAAGTTCAATGTCATAAATGGACTTCTTAAGGTACATTGTTATGTTGCTTTTCCCTACTGACTTTCCTCATTTAGCAGCAAAAATTGCATGTGCCGATATGGTGCATAACAATATTGTCTTGCCACTAAGTAAATATATAAATTGTCAATATGAAAGTATTAAGTTGGGATAGGTGAAAATTTCTTCTGCTCTTGCTTTCTTTATTGAAACATACAAAGTAAAGGGTCACCTTTCTTTACCCATGCCTTTAGTAGGTTCTTGGTGTGTGTGTGTATATACAGGGAAGAGCTAGAGAATATATATATATATATATATATATATATATATATATAGAATTGGGCTGGAATACTATTAATAGTATTTGGGCTCTTTTGCTATCGAGTTTTTAACCATTGGATGAAAAATTGTATGGTTATGTTGATAGTGGTTCCTTAAGGTTTTGTGGTGGTCACCCTAGAGTTGAGTGGGTGGTTGATTGAATAGTATGGGCTAAAAGGTGGAATTGATTAAAGTGTAGATCTAACGGCTAAAAAATCGATAGCAAAAGAGTACAAATGCTATTAATAGTATTTCAGCTCAACTCTCTCTCTCTCTCTCTCTCTATATATATATATATATATATTGAGTCCGGCTACTATACTCTTATGAGTACGATCACCCTCATTCTCATAAGTCGTTTTCGATGATAGAGTTTTCAAATTGACGATTCATACCGTTAAACATTATCTAGAGCATTTAAAACTTTTAGAAATCAAATTTTATAATTTTTTGGCATTCTTTACCTTACAATCAAAGGTCTCAAAATTGACAAATTTTAACCGCCAGTATGGGATACTTGCTAGTTTAACGGCGTAAAAGAATCGGAATCGGTTGAATTTTTGATAGAAAATTCTATTCACTACCTAAATAAAGATCGATAAATCGGATCTTAAATTGAAGGATCCGATCATTAACAATTTTAGGACGTCGTTCGATTGTGACCGTTCATTTTATGCCCGCTTGATGGACTTTATTATGATTTTGAAAAATTACGAAATTTATTTTCTAGAAGTTTTAGATACTCTAGATCATATTTATCGGAGTGGATCGTCGATTCGGAAGCTCCATCATCGAAAACAATTTATGAGTACGAAGGGCTCTATACTCATAAGAGTATAGTACCCCTACTCTCTCTCTCTCTCTCTCTATATATATATATATATATATATAGAGAGAGAGAGAGAGAGAGAGAGAGAGAGAGAGAGAGAGAGAGAGAGTCCGGTTGGGATACTATCCGCCGTTAGATTCCGTTAGATTATACTATTCAACCAATAACTCACTCAACCCTAAGGGGCCCACATCATCCTAATCGTATATTTTTTTTATCTAAGGGCCGAAAACCTAATAGCACCAATAGCTTGATGTTATTGATAGTATTCCAGCTTAGTTATATATATATATATATATAGAGTCCGGCTACTATGCTATTAATAGCACGAAGCACTTGGTGCTACCAAATTTTCCGCCGTTAGATCTACTCTTTGGATCATTTTCACCCGTTAGATCATACTATTCAACCAACCACACACTCAACCCTAGGGGGTCCACATCATCCTAACCACACATCTCTTAATCCAATGGCCAAAAACTTGGTAGCACCAACGACTTGGTGCTATTAATAGCATAGTAGCCTAGTTCTATATATATATATATATATATATTCGAGAAAAAGGTACTTGGAATATTGGATCAAAAAAGCATGAATGAACTGATTTCTTTTGCTTTAGTCGGAAATATCAAAACACGTTATCAATAATATTATCAGTGAACAAAAGTAAACTCCTCCCTAACCGAACACCCTGCCCCACCTACACAAAATCAAAACAGAAAAAGAAGAATGTGTAGGCCTTCTTTTATTGCTTCTATTATTTTTTGCACTAAAATCTATCCATCATTTCACCACTGCACTGTCTGTTTTATACTGGCTATTTGTTACTCACAAATCATGGTCTCAGGTAATCTGTAGCAGTGAAAGTCATCTTGTGAGAGGAGCCTGTGGAGTGGGACTGGGTTATGCTTGTCAAGATCTTCTCACTAGGGTTGAAAGTGCTTCTGATTCAAGTCCAGAAGGAACTATGAGATTTGATGAAGCTGCATTACTTGACAATATTGTTGGTACTTTGTCTGTTCTAATATGCCAACTTTGTCCTTCTGTATCTGGTCCTTTCAGAGACCTTGGTGAGAGCTTTCCACTGGATAAGTATGGAATTAACACTTCAGAAGGATCACTTGAGGACAATGATAACTTGGACTTGGAAGAAGATGCTTGGGGTGTTGCAGGGCTTGTCTATGGTTTGGCCCATTCCGTTTCTGCCCTATACAAGGTTGGGGCTTATGATGCTGTGATAAAAATAAAAAGAATGTTAACATCATGGCTGCCATATGTGGACATGCCTGATCAAATCTCTATTTGGTTCGATGAAACTACGAAAATACCCCTCTATATTGGTTCGTGTTTGGCTCTTCCCTACGTTGTGGCTTTCTGCCAGAGAGTGGAACTGATCGATGATGATGATTTGAATGTTCTTTTCAATCGTTATACGTTTCTGGTATCTGAACTTTTGAAATTTAAGAAATCTGGAACTGCATATCAGAATCTTTTGTTGGCATCCTGTGTTGGTGTGGGTTCACTCCTTTCTTGTATTTTGAATGATGGGGTCCACTCTTTGAGACTTGATGATGTCAAATGCCTTCTGGATACCTTTAGGTGTATTTACAGCAACCCTTACCCTCCGTTAGTCCACTTGGCTGGGATGTTTGGAGTCGTCAATGCTTTTGGTGCAGGCGCTGGTGATCTTACTAACACATGTTCTCAGCCCATTAATTTGCAGACACACTATGAGCAGGTCGCTCTCTCGCTCTCTCCCTCTCTCTCTCTGGGCCTGTTTGGCCCTGCTCTATGTTTTTCTGTTGGCCGTACCTTCTAACTAGAAGTGGCTGCAGCTGAAAGCAGAAGTAAATTCGGGGCCAAATAGTCTCTCTCTCTCTCTCTCTCTCTCTCTCTTTCTCTCTCTCTCACTCTCTCTCGTGTGTTGTGTGCGTGTGTGTGTGCTGTCATAGCTCAACTTTATCTTTTCTTTTATTAACCAGTCTGTTAATCTTGAAAAAACAGGAAGCATCTTTTATTAGGGGGCCTATACTAGCATGCCCTGCTTGTGAGACACTTTCCACATCATTGGTTCAGGAAATATTTCTTGTCTCCAAGGACTCTAAGGATCAAGCTATGCAAAATTTTGCAGCATGGGCTATTTCCTTTTTGAGAAATCGATTGTGGCCGATGGAATCTGATGGTGTGAATGGTTCGCAAAGCAGCTCCATTTCTCAAAGTTTTCCTGAGGATGCCTTAGTTTTAAAGCTAAGCTTATGGTTAAGGGATATAAACTCTGATAAGGTTTGTTTTATACTTAATGCAAGTTTATTACGTACCTCTGATCAGTGTATTCTTCAATTGTTGGAAACATCAGGTGCTCATATGTTTCAATTTTGCTCACTTCACTTTTTGTACTTTGTAGTCCCTGTTAACAAGAGCTCATATTAACATTATGCAGCTTCTTGGGTAAGCCACAAATCATAGTAACAAAGCATGGATATGTAATCATTCCTCATGCAAAAGAATAATTAAATATGAAAAGATGAACTGGTCACTTTGTTCCTGGTTTCTGTTTTCAGTTACTATATTACCTAAATTGAACTTTGTATTAATGTCCGTACTGAGAATTGAGAACTTTATTTTGCTTAAGTATCACAACATATACCTAAAGAAAACTAATAAATAGTGCAGCCTTGTGTTCTAAGGCTCTTTGGCTATTTTTAATGGTCTTTAGCTCAATTTGGTGAAAGGAAGGGTACAATGAAAGGATCTATAGAAAGTACTGGAGGTTCATAGGAGTTCACCATATAATAGATACCATAGTCATTTTTATACAATTTGTTATGCATCAATAACCATCAGTAAATTTAGGCCACCTAGAGGTAGTACCAAATAGTTAAAATGTTCACTTACTGTTTGTTGCATTGGTTTACATATTTTTACATGTTCTTTCATATTTTAAATGGTCCAATGTGAGTATTTCCTTGTTTTTACTGGCCCGCAGACAGGAAATAGGATTCATGCAACCACAGTTGCAACTGTTTTAAGATGCCTTTCAAAGGCTCCCAGACTACCTCCTTTAGATTGGGGAGCGATCATTCGGCGTTGTATGAGATATGAAGCTTACTTTCCAAATCTTTCGGTAGAACATATTCCTATGTTGCTTCGAGAAGAAAGCCTATATTTTTCCTTATCTCATGCGAGCCAAATAAGCCCCCTTTTACATTTCTTGGATGATTTAACTGACCTTTCAAGGTTGAGGACACTAGAGCCTCGCTTGCAATCTGTAGTACTTGAAAATCTCTCTGACCTGTTGAAACTATTCTCTGGTTCAAGATTGGAGAAACTATATGAGGATTTGTTCGAGTATTTCTCTTCTTCAACCTCATCATACTTGGTTTATGAACCGGAACAGAGAAGCACATTGAGAATGTCCATTTGGAAAGGTCTTCGCAAGTGTCTAACAGAGGACTTCAAGGGGTCTGATGGTTTTGGCAATATGGAGAGGTGCATGGAATGCTTGTTATCTTTGTTGCCAATTTCGATGAGTGATAGTAGGCAGGATGGAGTTGAAGAAGAGTGGTCATGTGCTATTAATTGCTTGGGTGCGGCTCCCCACAACTGGCTTGTGGACAAGCTGCAGGTTGTTATTACAACCCATTTTTCAGTGTTCCTCAAATTCCTTGAGACTTTGATATACTTTTGTCATTGAGTCTTTGAACACCATTTTTTTCCAAATTTCTTATGGAACGTATCTTCTTTGANATACTTTTGTCATTGAGTCTTTGAACACCATTTTTTTCCAAATTTCTTATGGAACGTATCTTCTTTGATTTTTTTTTTTTTTTTTTTCACTTTTTGGGGTGTAAAATTGCTCCTCTTTCTTTTACAGGTTCCCACTTCTCACGTAGGCGGCGATTCTGATGAAATAGGAAAGAGAATTGTTGTCAAAGCTAGGCTAACGAGGATTGGTTGCATTTCGCCTTCTGAGCTGGGAAAACTAAAAGCCTATATATTTAATGCAAGAAGTAAAGGTAGAGTACAGTGTTTGATGTTGTCCTGCATATGGTAGTAATTTATATTTCCATGCAGTAATTTGTATTTCCTTTGTGGAACAAGAATAGTCAAGCAAAAGCCTGCTCTTTTCAAAGATCAGACAATAGGAACTTCCTGGGGCGTAAGAAAGAACCAAATGAAAAGTATGTAGACAAATGTTTGGGATATATTAATGCATGTACAGATAAGAGAAAGGCTTTCTTTATCCTATGCCCTCTTCTTCTTTTTTATTTCTTTTCAATTACCCTAGCAAACAAATAAGCAATGTATCATCGTAAATATGTCTCAAGAATCTAGTAATGAAAAGAGAGTGAACTTAGTACATTTATGAAAGACATGTTATATGTCTGTTAATTCAACTTATGAATATGAGCAGCTCGTATATTATCTCTAACTTCAGGAATCTGGTGGAGTGTCCTTGTTGAAGTTGCTGCAGCAGTGTCGACTGCAGAGGGCAGTATTAAAAGGCAGTGGCTTCTTGATGCCCTCGAGATCAGCTGTGTAGCAGACTATCCTTCGACGGTGAGTACTTTCATTAACATAAATTATCGAAACAGACATTTCGACCCCTCGAAAGTGCAATTTGTCTATAATTTAAAAAATAACCATATTTGCATGTATGCCTCTTTCCTGAGAGCTTTTTCATGCTGAAAATGTGAGTTTCACACTAAAGCAGAGCTCATCAACTACAGTGTTCATGGGTACTACAATTTTGCCTTTTAAGTGTTTCTCACAAAAACCTTGAGGGTCGGGCATATACACAAATACATGCTAGTTCTAAGGGTATAAAGGCACAATGGGGTAAGCATTCAAGCATGAGCTATTCATAACGAAACTATTTTCTAACCCATGTCTTCAGGCATTGCGATTTATCGGCCTACTATCAAGTGCCTGCTGTATGTACATGCCGCTTCTGACGGTCGATCCGATGGCTGTCTTAAGCGACTTGCCTGTCACCCTCCCGTCCCTTCTCTCAGACGGAAGCTGGGCCGCCATAATCACTTCTCTGGTTGACAAGCTATGGGCATCCACCATTCGCATCTGTTCTTGGGCCAAACAGTTAGCCCACAAGGATGGCTTTCCGGGCCTCGAGTCTGATGACCAGCACATACATAAAGATGAAGCTGAAATATCTGTTTTCTTAGCACGTGTGATGCACAGGACATGCATTTCCTTGAAGGATTACTTACCATTTGAGAAGCAGCTACGACTCGCAAATCTTGAGGTACACTGAACTAAAAGCTTTTATTATCTTCTATTTTGTGCTTCATGATAGCAAAAATCCTTAATCAAGTGCTTTTGTTTGTGTTGTACAATATTTAGGTCGAGGAAAATATGTTTATTTTCATGTTCTTTTGCCTGTGTTATAGGATTTTGCTTTTGTAAATATCAATGTAGCTTTGTTACAAGTGCAAACTCAACTGCTATTTTACATTAACTGTTTCATGATACATAAATTTTCTGAATGTGCGTTTGGTTATGAGGATGAGTTTTACAAGTTAGTAGCACTAATGCCCTCATAGAAAAATTGGTGGTGATAGGTCATATACTTTTCGTAAGGACAATAATAAGTGTTAGGATAACAAAAGAGATGTGTGGGAACCCCTCTTTCATGTCCCATTGTTCTCTCACATGAAGGGCTAATAAAAGACCAAAAGGATCACAGTGGGATTGGAGAGGACAATCATGAGTCAGGCTAAGGACTTAGGGAGAGATTAGGCTCAGGTACAACTTTAACAATGGCCCATTTCACCTTTATACGTTACCTAGATATTAGGTCAAAAACCAATTCAAAAAGGTGTACTCAAGTCGACTCAACTGGCCCCACTGACGCTACTAACCAAGATAATATACCGAGTCTTTTTTATAACATAGAACAGATATTTTATAAAGAAATAAAAATATTTTGATAGAAATATAAAAATATTTGTCGCCGTCGTTACAATTCGAAGTCATTGTATTATTCTGATTATTATTATATAAATAAATGTCATCTGAAATATATAATGCAGAGGGATTTTTGCGCTTCTTGTATTGGAATTTTGGGACTAGATTCACGTTATTGTCAATTTCTAAAAAAATAGAAAAAAAATATAAGAATGGGAGAAAAAAACTTATTTTAATTTTCTGTTTTGTACGACCCTGCATGAGTGACACACGCACGCACCAGGCCACAGCATACGGCGCAGTTTTGTCGCCTATGTGTCTGGTCACAGCCCCGTAACTTCACCCACCGTTGTCGGCGTAGAAATGAGATTAGGAATGCAAACGAGACAGATCCGGAGGGGGTGGGTCATCTTTTTTATATTTTAAATTCTATTTTTATTTATTATTTTATTCAGAGCTGATCCGGACAGGATCAGACTTTTTTTGGCAAATCAGAGTGGATTGGGGCGGAAACCTCACCATCTCGGTTCCATTTGCATCTCTAGTCTAAGTTGTACTTTTGGTTCTCAGAACTATGAGGCATGTGGTACTTTGATTGTCAAACATTAATTTGTTGCATAAGTTTTGACTTCAGCAGGTTAAATTGCTGCAATTAAGTTTAACAATTCAATTTAGTTGAATAAATATTGACGTGTCGCTAATGTGGAATCGATATAGCGGTATTGTGACTAAGAATAATACAATAATTACCAAGATATCACATTATTTTTTCATCAGCGAAACGCATATATTTAGATATATTTAGTTAATTTAACTGGATTTTGAGACTTGGTTGTAACAATTTATTAAGTTCAAGCTAGACTATTATAAATTAGGGGCAATTTTAAATGTGCACCTCAAAATTTTAGAAGTGTCACAGATATTTCTTCAAAGTTGTCAATATCAGTATTACCTTTCAAAATCCATAATTGTATCATAAATACCCTCTCCGCCAAGGTCTCTTATTAGAAAATATCTAATTAACACATGTTAATAAAAATTTTACTCAAGTTAAAACATAAAATGATTAATTTACCGTAAAAAGGCTTATTGTAGCTAACATTTTGGCTGCTGTGAGAGACTAATGAAATTATTTTCCGCGCACTCAGTTAATTAGATTCCTATGTCTCTGCTTCTAAAACCCTAAAACAATAATAAAACTCTAAAAAAACTCTAATATCCTAAAACCCTAAAAAAATATTTAAAATCCTAAAATCTTAAAACCCTAAACCCTACAATCCTAAACTCTAAATCTTAAAACGCTCCATGGGTGAAATTGGGTAAACGGTTAAATTTTAAATGGAGTTAATTAATTAACAAGGATAAGTTTGATAGTTTCATAAAATTAAAAGAATATTTTTGATATTAATAACTTTTCAGAGGCATCTATGTAATTAGGGATAGATGGAGATTATAGCCCTGTAAATTAATTTTTGAGGATCAAAATGTCACAAGTCTCAGTATGTTTCTCAAATCCCACAATTAATCATTGAAANCGGACCGGTGGTTGGTTGGTTGATGGATGAAGTGGTTGGTTTGGAGGTGAACATGATCCTGGTTGGGCTCATCATCATCAGTGTCTCTCTCTATCGCTCTCTTTTATCTCTCACCATCTCGAGGAGATCTCCCGTATATCTCTCATCCAACTCGAGAAGATATCTGTAGTACAAAGGAGGGAGGGAGCTAGGGAGAAGCGACACTTCCTGATTAGAAAAAAAATTTAATTACTGTATCGCACTTGTATTACATCATCAGTAACAAGTTAATCATAATTTTTTTTAAAAAATATATATATAATAAAAATATTTTTTTATTAATCATGATGAGACGGATGAACTAAAGGAGAGTAATTCTATTGATTGGAGACATCATGTCAGTATATAATTGGTGCACTCTAGGCTTTTTTTATGTGATTGACATGAGCCCTTCGCCATCCCCTCCCCCCTCTCAACAGGCTCCAAAGGACAAATTCACCACAACTTTATCAAAACCATTCCTCTCTCTCTCTCTCTCTCTCTCTCTCTCTCTCTCTCTCGTAGCGGAGGCTCTTTTTGGAATTGTGGGTACGAAAATTGCTTCACATGACAGAAAAATAAAGGTGATCATATTTTGTCGCGCATAAAATATCGAGTCCATCAGAGATATACTTTTGCGGTCCCATCGGAAAGTAATTTAAGAAATAAATCTTTGTAGTGTTGGGTGGCTCTCGGCGCTAACTATGTAGGGTTCGTTTTTGGCTCATGTTGTATGATGTTTTGGTAATTCTCTATATTTTTAATTGAAAGTATTTAAATTATTACCATTCAACTCAAGCTGGATAATTATAATATACATTGTAAATTATTAGATGGTAGAAATATTCAATTATCATGAGTTAGAAAGTATTCTCATCGTAAGAATCATTAGTCTATTAATAAGAAAATATTGATTTTTAATAACCTCTCATACAAGTAGATTGATAAGTTATTGTTATTCTTTACACGAAATATACAATATTTTTGAAATATTACAAACCTTAAACCAAAAGGCCTCTTAATATTGTTCAAAAGATTGATCTAGTATAAAATAGACTCAGGAATATATATGAACATTCTCACTCACATGCACGATGAATATGAATGACACGTAAAATGATAGGCAAGGTAGAATCAGTTAAACATCAAAGGTGAGAATTGAATCAATGATCTTACAGGATGAATAGTTTTAGAATTAGCTCTAAAACTATATTATCCAAAAAATTAATTTAGTAATAAACAGGGTCAGAAATATATATTGAAAACTGATAAGCTACATAGGATATTATTATTATTATTATAAATTATTTTTGTAGAGCCATGTGAGCTGATGCATCGTCTAAATGAGGGAAATGTAATAATTTCATGATATCAATTTGAAAGAGTGTAAGTAGAAAATTTTAATTCTATGTTATCATTTCAATATGGAATGATGGTTATGCATTATATATATGTACATCATTAGTATATTAATTGGTAGAGTAATTAATTTATATGCATTTTGCAGTACTAATTTAACTGTAGGTCACATTAAATTAGTAACAAACGATTTTGTAGGATTAGTAAGAAAACTTTTGTGACTAAGAATATATAAGACAAACATATATATACCATGACATATTCTGATGAAAATTTTATATTGAAAAGTCAACGAAGGATTTAGAATATGAGAAATGCTATTAATTTGTGCACCCAACTTTGGATATAAATCTTACACTCATTCCTTCCCAAGTTTAAACAACCCTTTTGGAATTTTAGTTTTAAGAAAATAAAAATATAATAAGACTAGTGTGAAGAAAATTTTAGATATAAAGGGTATGTAAAAGATTTACACCTAATTTTTAATGTAGAAATAGCATTGCTTTTAAAATATTGTTGATTAGCATTAAGAGTGTTTGGTTCTATTGTTACAATTCTAAAATAATCATTTCTAAAAATAAATGTGAGAGAGAAGAGTTTCAACTCTCTCTCTCTCTCTCTCTCTCTCTCTCTCTCTCTCTCACACACACACACACACACACACACACACACACACACACACAAACACTTCCACGCTACACACATTATTGTTTTCATCTTGTGTAAAAAACTTTTTTTTTTGGAGATGGGGGGCTCACGGAATAAAGGAGTGGAAAATACAAATGTGGCTCATGTTTATTGATATGTCAAATCTATCAGGACTAACGCACAATACTATATACATGTGCACATAAATAGTAGTGCTTATACTTACCATAAATAACAACGTAATAAATGTACCAATAATGTGCACAATAAAATTATTAACCTGTTTTTTTATTATTTTACTTGTCAAAATCATATTTTGAATATTAAATTATCATGGCAAACTATGCATAGTTGACTTCTAAAGGGCTGAACTGCTTTTACTAATATGCTCAAATCAAAACCCAGATAGTGATCACATATTATAACGAAGGACATATCCTTATTGAACTAACTCTCTCTATCTCTCTCCATAAGAGCTCAATTCTATATATATATATATATATATATAGAGTGAGGCTACTATGCTATCGGAAGTACGGAGCCTTCCGTGCTTCCAGCTCGTTTTCGATGTTGCGACTTTCGAATCGTCGATCGGCTCCGTTAAACTTGATCTAGAGTATTTGGAGTACCTAGAAAATAAATTTTATTATTTTTCGATATCATTTGCCTAGTGATCGAATGGGCTCAAAATCAACAAATTTCAATGGCCGTAGTGAGCCGTTTGCAAGTTTAACGGTGTAGAAATATCCAAATCACGTGAAATTTTGATAGAAAATTCTTTATACTATATAAAACAAGATCAATATCTTTGATTTAAAATTTTAATGTCATATTATTACATTTTGTAAGATTTTTATTTTCAGCCGTTGATTTTGAGCCCCTTCGTTCACTAGGCAAATGATATCGTAAAATCATAAAATTTATTTTCTAGGTACTTCAAATACTCTAGATCAAGTTTAATGGAGCCGATCGACGATTCAAAAGTCGTAACATCGAAAACGAGCTGGAAGCACGGAAGGCTCCGTGCTTCCAATAGCATAGTAGCCTCACTCTATAGATATATATAGTAGGGCTACTATACTCTTATGAGTATTGGCCCCTTTGTACTCATAAGTTATTTTCGATGATGGGGCTTTCGAATCGACGATCCACTCCGTTAAATATGATTTAGAGTATTTGAAACTTCTAAAACATAAATTTTGTAATTTTTTGAAATCATAACAAAGCCCATCAAACCGGCATAAAATGAACGGTCAAAATCGAACGATGTCTTAAAAATGGATGATCGGATCTTTTAATTTAAGATCGGAGTTATTGATCTTTATCTAGGTAGTGAATAGAATTTTTTATCAAAAATTCAACCTATTCCAATTCTTTTACACCGTTAAACTAGCAAGTATCCGATACTGGCCGTTAAAAAATATTGTCAATTTTGTGAGCTTTTGATCGTAAGGTAAATGATGTCGAAAAATTATGAAATTTAATATCTAGAAGTTTTAAATGCTCTAAATATTGTTTAACGGTATGGATCGTCGATTCAGAAGCTCTATCATCGAAAACAATTTATGAGTACAAGGGCGATCGTACTCATAAGAGTATGGTAGCCGAACTATATATATATATATATATAGAGAGAGAGAGAGAGAGAGAGAGAGAGAGAGTTAGGGTCAAATAAATACTATTAATAATATTTGGACTCTTTTGCTATCGATTGTTTAGCTGTTAAATCTACACTTTAATCAATTCTACCCTTTAGATTATATTATTCAACCAACCACCCACTCAATCTTAGGAGGACCACCACTAAGCCCTAGGGGGCCACTATCATCCTAACCCTATAATTTTTCATTTAAGGATTAAAAACTCGATAGCAAAAGAGGCTAAATACTATTAATAGTATTTCAGCCCAACTCTCTCTCTCTCTCTCTCTCTCTCTCTCTCTCTCTCTCTCTCTCTCTCTATATATATATATATATATATATATATATATATGTACGTTATATATGTACATATAGGGCTGAGCTAGAATACATCTAAAAATACCATCCTATTAGTATTTTTAGGTTTTTAGCTCTTAGATCTACTCTTTGACTATTAGTAGTCCTTGGATCAAATGCTATTCTACCTATACCAATCAACCCAAGTGGGTTACTATCATCCTAATCCTACAACACATCTATCCAAGGGCTAGATATCTAGAAGTACTAATCCCTTGACGGATTTAGAAGTATTCTAGCTTAGAGAGAGAGATATATATATATATATATATATATATATATACATGTTTTAAGATTTTCTTCATAATGTGACTCGTTGTTGAATAAGTCTATATCAAAATTATGTAAAACATTTAGTTTTGTACCACTCATTAGTTTATTCATGATATAAAGTAATATTTTAGTTTAATATTTTACGATATATTTTTTGCATGATTATTTTAAGCATACATAAGGTGATCATGAAAATTTAAAGTAGGATTTATAGACTTCATACGGTTATAAATTTTGAATCACATAAGATTGTTAAGAAAATTATTCAAAACTTTTATTCTTTTTTCGCTGTGTTTTACAATAATATGAACTATATTTAAGAATAGCCACAGCATCTTAGTTATAATATTTACTGTGACGCCCCAAGTACCAGGCGATGTGAGACTCGTCTTGCTAGTCTTGTCATTTCGACCGTGGCTTAGCCGAAACTCATCTCACACTTCCGGCTGGTAATTGGCTCCGATACCAGCTGTGACACCCCAACTTTCCAAGGAGTCATCCATCCTAAGAGTACTCCCGTCCTAACACACTTAACTCTCTTAACCTCTTGAGACTAGCCACCGTCCAAAATGCTTAAGTCGGGTTAAGAGTTCTAACCTTATATCTTATATATATATGATCATCTGGGGTCTCACACTTATGATATTTTTATAAGATGGTATTGAAATTCATATGGATTCTTAACTTAATTTTAATAGTCATTCAATGTCAAATAAAATTATTTGCACTTTTCATTATGCTTAGAATTAGCCACAATATTCTATAAATAAAAAAAAAAATAAGCATTTACCGACATTGAATTAAAGATTGACTATTTATTGCAGTCAAATAAATAATAATTTTCTAAATTTTGACTGAAATAGGATACTGAATTGAATTTGTAGATAGCGAATTTTCTTATACCCACAGTTACAAAAATATCGTTATTTAGAAATTAGTTTTCTGCCAGTCTTATTATTAAATAGATAAATTTTATAGGTGTAATGTCTCTACTCACAGGAAGGTAGAATTTATCTAATCTAAAAATTATTATCTTATAGTAGGCGATAAAGTTTTGTATTTTCTTTGTTCTTACAGATTCTTTCTCTACCGCATTTCTTAATGATATTTCTTATATCCCTATACTTAGTGGGGACAACTATTCTAATTGGAAAGAAAATATTTCTTTTAATTTTGGCTTATATGGATTTAGATTTAGCTCTGCGCTTTGAGCAACCACCTAAGGTAGTGGGGCCATTTACTACACAACAGAAATCCGCACAGAAAAAGTAAGAGCGATTCAACTACTTAACTTTGATGNGAGAGAGAGAGAGAGAGAGAGAGAGAGAGAGAGAGAGAGAGAAAAGAAGAAGAAGAAGAAGGAGGAGGAGGAGGAGGAGGAGGAGCAAAATAGAAGTAGCTAGAGAAATAAAGTGGGAAAAAAAAAGAAAAGAAAGGGCAACAATCTCTTTATTCTTGGGTATACGGATCACATGATCACATCAGATATATATGTTGATGAGTTGAGCAAGATGGTGCAAACAGTGAAGTATCATGGGAGGAGAATAGTAGGTTTGAACCATTTTGTGGACCAACTGTCTCAAGATGGTTTCCTGCCTTTTGATGGTCAATAAAGCTATGAAGTTGTCTGTCCAATCAATCATCAGCATTTGGCCTGGTCCATGTTCAAACAAAGCAAAGAAGAAGAGAAGAAGAAGAAGAAGAATAGAGATATCATATAAAAACACACACCATAATATATTAATAACGTAGTAATTTATAATAAGCAAAGATCATACTCATCATGTGTATGGAAGGTTAGGGAGCACTAATATGGCCCTTGAATTTAATTGGTAATTTCACACTCTCATAAACCAATATATTATATAATGGATAGAGGATACTTAGAGGAGTCTTCTTCTTATCTCTTGCTTTTCTCTTTTTTCTATTCTAGAGTTTTCCTTGTTCACACATCACCTACTTGCACTCAGTAGGTACTTATGCTTCAAGCTTTCAAGAATGAAACAAATTATATATAAAGAAGAATATTAATTAATTTACTAACAAATAAATAATGGCTCCATAGTTGTGAAAACATGCATGTTTGTGTTTACAAGCACAGAGAGAGAGAGAGAGAGAGAGAGAGAGAGAGATAGGTTCTCTCATGAGTTACAGAGATTGAAAAGCTACAAGTTAGAAGATATTCATGCAGTACACTACTCCACAAATTAAGATTATCCCACAACTAGTCAGTTGTAGCTCACAATTAGATCATAGCAGAAATAAACTCCATATTCACAATGTAGGATCTCTATTGTGAGACCAACAAACAATATTATGATGTGAGTGGTGCATGTGACAGTACTATTTATTGCAAAAATGCAAGTTACAAACTACACAAAACAGTACATTTTATAGCTGCCACACAATTGAGTCTGAGAACCAACATCTGTGATTAGTATATCATATTTCATGGATTGTACTCATCAGAGAATATCATTCTCGGCAGTAATATTAATTGGTTCTCTTCTTAACTAAGTGTCCTCCTTCCAGGAATCTCTAAAGTTAAAAGTTATGGATCCTAGCTAGGCCACCAAAGCGTATCCAGATAAATGTCCATATAAATGATAAAAGAACCTTTGGTCTAACAATAAAATAAGAAAAAAGAAAAATTGAAGTTGGTTTCTTTGTATTGAAGTTATTGAACCAATCATAGCGGTTCATTGAACATAAACTGAACTATTAGTTTTTATTAAATGTTACTGGTCCTGCAGATCTGTACTACTGAAAAGAGAAGATCACGAGTTAGTATACAATACTCTAAAATGTGTATATATGATGAGCACAAGCAATCCAATCTTCCTAGAATACGATATAAGTTCCTTAAACAAAAAGATAATGAGATCGAAGAGAATATAACACTTAAAAAGTCTACCAACCTATCTTCACTTTGTACAAAAAAAGGAGAAAAGGTGTGTTCATCACCAACTAATTAATAGCTAGTGTTAGTAGTTTACTTCAATTAATTAATTAAGTTCCTTAGAGTACTACCCTTATTAATGTGGTCTACTATTAATGAACATCTTAGAGAAGAACATTTTCCCCATGATATATATAGATAAGAGTCCCCAGACACATACAACATGAGATAAACTTGAAGATCAAAAATCCTAAGGTTACTTACCTTCGTTTTTTTTTTTCTTTTCTTTTTTTTTTTTAATAGAAAAGCTAGCTACTTACCCAGTTGAATCTATAGCAATACTTAATAATCTCTCCCGCACAATGAGTAGCTCACATACTACTCTCTCCTCCTTCGCTCTGATCCATATGATCTCCTGAGCTTATACTCCCCTCTCCTGAAGGGTTGGCACTTGTGCACCATGGAGTAGTGGTAGCAGTAGCAGTAGCAGGGTAATTAGGCACATGAGATGCCACCACCCCATAGCCCTGGTTGAACAATGGCCCCCCCACCCCTCCTCCATTCCCAACCCTCCTCCCATACTCACCTGATCTCTGGTACAAGCTCCCCAAGCGCTGCGCCGACTGCGGCTGCTGCAGATGCCCCGTCGGGATCTCGCCGCATGCGTACCGGAGCAGGTCGGCATGGGCGATCTCGAGCTCCTTCTGGAGCCTCTGGACCTGTCTCTGGAGCACGGAGATGGCGCCGACGCATCCGTAGACCGGGTCCTTCACCCTCGCCTCGGCCTCGTAGGCCAAGGAGTTGACGGCGTCCTCGCGCTGGTGGGGGAGGAGCTCGTTGAGTAGCTTCGTGACGTTGCTCGCGCCAAACACCTTGTGAACGTTTATGAATTTCTGCGGCTCCTCGGGCGGGAAGTAGGGGGCGAAGATGCAGCCCGGCATGCACTTTCGTCGCAGAAACTTGCAGGCGGCGCAGGGGGAGTTTGAGGTGGAGGAAGAGGAGGAGCTCGAGGATGACATGCTTGATTAATTGATCCCTTAATTAACTGCATATATACATATCCAAGAGTTAAATATGCATATGCATATGCATATATACTCCATGCATTAGTTCATTAAGTTTCTCTTTGAGTAGAATCTAACTTAGATCTAACTGAGTTGCAAGTGTAAAGTTGCTTCTGTTCTAGCCAGGTACCCTAGCTACTTTTCCTTTAACCTGTATGATTAATTCTTAGGGTTAGGGTTTGGTGATGGAGGAGCTTGCATTGCTGATTTCTCTACATTTTGAAAAACCTAGCTCTATAGCTACCTGAAAAAAAAAAAGAAGAGAAAACCCCATGAAATTAACTTGATTTACCATTTAGTCTCAAGGAGAATAATTAGAAGAAATCTTACTTTCCTAAAAACTAGTTGCACCTTCTTCCATGCTAAGGTAGGATATATATATAATATTGTTGCAACTAATACATATGACTAGTTATAATTTTCTATTAGTGTATACAAGAAGCAGCATCATCACCTTACCCTAAAACAAAGATAACAATGGAGGGAAAATCTTTAAAAATAACTCTCACTTTCTATTTTCTAGACTTAGAAACCTATATCTATTGAGGAAGGAACAAGTATTCATTAGTTACCTCTCTTAATTAGATCTGAGGAAGGGCTCTGATCAAAGGGAAAGGCCAAGTGGACTCTTCCCCCTTTGTTAAAAGAGCTCTCTCAACGGCTAGCAGGGGCTCATCAGTTTCTTCCAAGATCCAAGAAGCTGCAGTAAGAAGAAACAAAAAGGTTTCTCAGATTTAATTGATTTTCTTGTAGTGCATGAGCACTGAATCGAAAGAAGAGAGGGTTGCAGAGAAAACAACCAAATTCATTTCATTGTTTCTGTGGGGGAGGAAAGCATGTAAACAGTACTGTTAGGAAAAGGAAAGGTGAGTGGGTTTGAGAGAGAATAGCATTTAGTGTTTGTGCAGAAGAATAAGGAAGGGCCAAAAAAAATAAACAGCTTAAAAAAAAGAGAAAAAAAAAGAGTGCTTGTAATTATTTTCAGTACAACTATAAAGGTTGACTGTGACACTGCACCCATGAGAATATCTTGTACACATCATCTCATCACATCTTAAATAGTACTAGACATGTATATATATATATATATATATATATATATATAAGCCACATGATTTCTACTTGGTAATGTCTCCCTACGTGGTAGATCAGAGTATTTCAATTTAGCTACTTACAAAATGATAGTAAAATCCCTCCCCCCCCAAAAAGAGAGAGAGAAAGTGATTATAGTATATCGACACAAAAAAGATTGAGCAAAACATAGAATAGGTATATTTATATATGATGCATGCTTAATTCACACATATGGTGCTCTCCATCTATACTCTGGGGAATAAAGAATAAGAAGCATAGTACTAACCTATATTGTACTTTATGGATTCTCAAAATAGATCCGAATTAGGTCTTTCACCTTAATAATCAAAACCCTTAGTTGCTTTATTTGGGATGAACTTGTGATATATACCTGTGTTAGTTACCATTAAATACTGTCCGATGCTTTTTAAATTACTCACTTCTCATTGAAAATGTTGTTCTTAACAACAAAATAATATGCATGTCACAATATTAGATGCATGTAATAAGGTGGCAATTTTCGATTGGTGGACCCGTGAAATTTGTGGGTCAATGTACAGTTATAGCTCCAACATGCATAGCAATTCGCAGAGCAATCAAAACAGGTCACCTTGTTTGCATTCATGTAATATATATATATATATATATAGGCTAATGCTACTATCCTATTAATAGGATAGGAGCACTTGTCCTATCAAGTTGTTCTTGATGATCGAGATTCCGAATCGATGATCGGAGCCGTTGAAGTTGATATAGAGTATTTGAAATATCTAGAAACTAAATTTCATAAATTTTGATAATGGTTTACATGGTGATCAAAGTGTCGTAAAATCGATAATTTTTGACGGCCTATATGAGCCGTTTGCTTGTTTAACGGTGTAGAGCAATCTAAATTGCTTGAATTTTTGATGAAAAATTTTTTATACTATTTAGATAATGTTTGATAACTCTGATTACGAATTGAGAAGTTACCTTATTTTAAGAAGGTTAATTCTTTTTTCATGACCGTTTTTTTGCACATATTAGAAGTTGATAGATTATTTTTATATCAAATTTGGTTTCTAACAATTTTTTGTGTGATCACTTTAACGGTGACGCTTATTTCAACTTTGAGTTCTGAATTCATTCCATAGATTGAGTAGGCAGAGGGTACTGCCTTTAAAGGTAGGATGGTAGCGGGCCTATATTATATTTAGTGTTTTATATATATATATCTATGTATATTTATATTGCGATCCAAGCGGATCATGTGCCTTGTTAACCAGCACCGGTCACTATTACTGGGTGTGTATGAAGTTTTGGTTTATGTTCGATTACTCGGATTTTTTACCTTTAGTTGTTTACTTATTGCAAACAGGCGACCACGCATCACCCTAGGGGGTGCACAATTATCCTAACCGATATCTTTTAATCCAATGGCTACATCTACAAAGCACCAGTACTCTGATACTTTTCAAGCGATGGAGCTGCAAACTCTATATATATTTAATTTTCTTTTTATATATTTTTTAGCTTTTCGCGAGGCCACACGCCTGCCATGATTTTGAATTTTATGTAATGTAATGACGTTTCAGAGTATATTTTTTTTCTAGATACCAACCTATAGTTACAAGCTATCAGCATGTCATAAGTAACAGATTTGTTGATCACACGAGTATATTCTACGCCAATAAATTATAAATGTTCAAATTACAATTACAATTACATGAGGATGTAATACTATATTCTTTCGTTTGACTGGCGAATTCAAATCGTATATCTAAGGAGCACTTCAAATTAGTGAGTCATTTTCTCGTACTAAACATAGCCGATCGGTTCTACGATGAAGGTAACTTTTTTTCCGATTCTAGAGATGACATTTGCAAGTACTTTCTATATTTTTGTGTTTAAAGCATCATTAATGAATAATCTTTAGTGCTTGTCTATAGATATGTACATAGATAACATTATATGATGCTTACTAATTATATTGACTTTTATAAGAATATTGTATAGGTTATTTCTATCTTGTATGTAGATTATCATGAATCTTTACCTTGGAGAGGAAAGGAAGTTTGTATGATTTATTTGCCGCGCGATTCCGATCTTAAACCACCTTATGTAGTTAATGGAAGGAACCAGATGGAATGATGCATCATGACATTAATTAGTAGTGAATATGTTTTTTATCTCTTCACTGAGTTCTCTAATTATCGATCAGTATCATTACGGCCAAACAGTCGGAACTCAGATTTAATATGTCACATAATCCGTGTCAATGGTCCATTATTTTATGATGCAGTTTTGATGCTGCTAATCACGGCCCCGGATGCTCGCCGCTCATTGTGGTATTTAATGTGAATTTATTGCGAAATGAAAGGGTTGCTCAAAATGTTTTCTATGACATAGTGTTAATTCATGCCTTCGGCATCTGATCTTTTAAAATTGGAAAAGCAAAACAGTTAGTATATTAATCTTCGTAAAGATGAATAGAATGATTCTTAAAAACAAAATTTCAATAGATCTCAACACATGTTATGACAAGTTTTCCTCCTACCTTATCCGATTTTGACATCCCCAATTTAATAGTTACACGAACGCTTATGATAAATAAAGAACCAAACAGCATGGTTAATTGGCACATAAAATGTGATCATAATGCCTTTTCCAGCTAAATAGGCGGCAGTATATGTCCGATTAATCATGAATGAATCATCATGTTCATCGAATAGTGCTTGTCTAGTGAAGAGTTGTATATCTAAGCTCACTTCAGATAAGAAAATCTAATTAATTATAGACTTCGATAGAAGTATATATGCATGCACAAAGATTATGCATGACCAAAAGATGAAACACAAAAAATCCAAAATACTCAGAAATTCAATACTGGGTAAATTAATATACAGTGGCCTAGCTAATTAACACCATATTTCTATAGACTAATTCAAACCACTGATGCAATTTTTTTTACATCAGCAAAACTAGTATAATCTTCACATATATCAAACCATCAATATATAAGTTCAAATAAGCTAATTCAGAAACTGCGACAACAGTGGTGTAACAACAGTTTTAAACTTAGTTAAGAAGATATTATTAATCTTGCTGTTCAAGAGAAAGGCAAATAGTTATATATACTAAAAGAGATTATTCATACCTTAACACTGATGATTGTAGAAATACATATGCCTCCAAATTTTCTCTGCAGCAGTATATGGTTGAGAGCTTTACATTTTCCTTTCTCTTGAACAGCAAGATTAATAATATCTTCTTAATGGTAAAGCACCGCAAGGTTTACTGTGGTCCAAAAGGATATATACTACTATATTTGCAAGAACCCCAATTGCATAGAATCATGTTAAAAAAAAA
>NC_033630.1:12916406-12920513 GCF_001540865.1 Ananas comosus | reverse complement strand
AATCATATATATTGATAAACGGAAAGAGAACTTGTCGTTCTAATTATTATAGAAGAATTGATTCAAATTTTGACAACAATGTGGTGACAACAGCGTAAAAGACTTAATCGAATAAACTTGAATATATAACTACCAAACTATATACACTTCTAATATGATCAAAACGACTACATTTTTTTTAATGTAGTCACCAAACTTAATCAGATATCTTTATACCACAATTAATCGATCCGGTGACATATAATTAAATGGGTCATAACTTAAAGACTCATAAAACCTAAAAAACACAAAGTAGAAAACCAGTACGTATTAGAAGAGATTATTCATACCTTAACACTGATGATTGTAGAAATACATATGCCACCAAATTTTCTCTGCAGCAGTATATGGTTGAGAGCTTTACATTTTCCTTTATAATTACACAAGTTAAGCCCCAACTAGTGTATATCAATGATGATATTACTATAGAACTTATAGCCATAATAAGGTACATAAATTTATATGGAGAAATTTATGTACCTAGAGCTGCTTAAAGAGAGGCATATAATATGTAAGTCTAGTTCTCTAGCTTAATTAGATTTAATTTACTTTGCTTTCATAAATACTGGATTTACTTTAGAATGAAAGAGCAAATGGTAAAGCACCGCAAGGTTTACTGTGGTCCAAAAGGATATATACTACTATATTTGCAAGAACCCCAATTGCATAGAATCATGTTAAAAAAAAACTATGCACATTATTGTTTATGCAGTAATTCTCAATTTACATTGAATTAATAAACATTGCCTCATCTTTATTTATTCCCAGTGAAAGTTCACAACTACTTACAGCTAAATAATTAATTACACTGAAGAGGAAATTTTCATAAAGCAATTATTTAGAATCATTTCTTTGTTGACAAAGGTACTTACAAGCTAAATGGCATGTTGGCCTCTTAATGGATAACATGGAAAGTAGGTGTAAGCATCATTCTCTCCACCAATCAATCTAATATATTCTGATTCTTAACCATTAAGAACCTAATCGAATACACTTTTCTAATTACCTACCCTACAAGGCAAATAGGCTTTTTTCATAAAAAGATTTAACCCACAGGTTTGTTACCGTGAAAACACGTCAACTGAAACGTTACTTCTATATATTAGGTACGTAGGTTACCTCAATTCCCGTTAAATAAAACAACAAAAGTAGTTTTTGAACCACGTTTACTACAAATTCAATGACTAAGAATTAGGTAAGTTTTTTGTCTTTTTTCAATGATTCTAGTTAGATCATAATTACGTTATAAGAAAACTAATATGAGCACGGTTCTCTTTCGATATCAAATTAAACAATTGTATTGATTAGAACTACGATGCCAATGTATCCNTTTTGAGGAATAGGTAGCGCGCTACCTGCTTCATTCATTGAAAGAGTGAACTAAGCTACTATCCAGTACTATATATTGGCCCTAGCGAGCTAACATTTTTGGTTCCTTTGCTTATACCACATGAACAAAATCATGGAATGCATGGCCTCTTTTAATTTAATAATGATCACTCCGCACAAAGCACATGATAAAAGGATTAAGGATCATCGATCTATATATAGAACCTTTGTTAATATCTTTTTTTTCCTTTCTCAGAGCTAGTTAGAGCCACTGCTTATCATTTTCAAAGGGACAAAAGTAAGAAGTACTTGATATGTCAACAGTAAAATTTGATGATATAGAGTGGAATATTAAATAAGACCGAGAGTCTGCTCGAGCTCGAACTCGAACTCAAAGTTTATATAAGCTTTTACAGAGCAGTATTTTTAATATTTATATTCAGCAAGCAAGCTCGATCCCCAGATAAGCGACTAAAGAACCCTGATGATCACATCCACAAGATTCAAGGCCAGATATTATTCCTAGTTCCTAGTACATTAACTTATGCCCTCAGACCCCAGCAAGCCCTATTGGGGTGTCACATACATGTGTATGTAAGGGAGGCCTTAGAAGGCCCCTCTCCCCTCCCCACATTTGCTCCAGATTGGCCCCACCCACATGCAGAGTCCAAGAGATTGGCTGGCAGGGGTGGCCAAGAGAGGAAGGGCTGGGAGCAGGCTTTCCAAACCTTAGCTCATGTCCTTTCTGGATGCTTTCAATAAAGGGTCACTTCCTATCTGATCATACCTATAAACAAACATCTCTCTATCTATTATCTCTCTCTCTCTCTCTCTCTCTCTCTCTCTCTATCTATCTATCTCAACACGCAAAACTAGAGGCTAGGTCCTTCCCTGTGTTTGAATTAATGCAATGCATGGGAGATGTTGCCTTGTCCCCTCTTTTTTCTTTTTTTTCTTCTTTTCATATCTATGTATTTTGGAGGAAAATATGCTGGACCTTAATTAATTCTAACATTTACGAATAGTATATATATATATATATATATATATATATATATATACACACACACACACACACACACACACACACACACGGCCGTTTGATAATTACAAAGATTTTAAGATTTTAATACACGAACAGTACTATTGTGCCCTTTCAAAGCATCACCAACTCAACTCCAATTAATTAATGCTAATCTATCCCCCTCTTAATTAATTATTTCGCCGTAGTATAGGTGTGCTAGTTTGAGTCATTTTGCTTTTATTTCTCTGATTGTTTTAAGAAAAACCCGATGAAGATCAGTACTAGATGATTGGTTAGTTGTAATAATAATAATATTATTATTGTTTTATTTTTGAAAGTTTACAACACATGAAAATTTAATAATCATGCTAATGTGCAGGAAGAACCTGAGTTACTCATCTCTTGAATTTTCTCTCTTCGAACCGCCCCTAGAGCAAGTGGCAAAAGACTTGCGCTAGTTGGTACCCGAGGTTCCAAGTTCGAATCCTAGTTGATTCATATTTCTAGTTAAGTCTATTTTTAAATAAAATAAATGAAACGGATAGAATGCTACATATTTTTCAAAAAAAAAAAAATTCTCTCTTTTGTGTATGGGTATGTGTGGTGTAGGGGTTTCGAAGAAGGGCAGGCTTGAAAAAAAGAAAAGAAAAAAAGAAAAAAGAAATAAAAAAGTAAGAGTGGTCATGTCTCCCCCAGCTCCTAGTACTTGCACTCACAGTGCTTGTTTCTCAAAAAAGGAATGGTGGAAGAGGAGGACAAGCTTCATCTCTGCTTATAGTAAGCCCATGGGGCCTTGTGGTACTGATCATAGGTTCATTCCACTGTAGATGGGAACAGTTCCTCTGATCATCTCTGGTCACATGAAGCACAAGGGTAGATATATATATATATATATATANACCAACTCAACTCCAATTAATTAATGCTAATCTATCCCCCTCTTAATTAATTATTTCGCCGTAGTATAGGTGTGCTAGTTTGAGTCATTTTGCTTTTATTTCTCTGATTGTTTTAAGAAAAACCCGATGAAGATCAGTACTAGATGATTGGTTAGTTGTAATAATAATAATAATATTATTATTATTACTATTATTATTGTTTTATTTTTGAAAGTTTACAACACAATAAAAATTTAATAATCATGCTAATGTGCAGGAAGAGCCTGAGTTACTCATCTCTTGAATTTTCTCTCTTTGAACCGCCTCTAGAGCAAGTGGCAAAGAGCTTGCTAGTTGGTACCTGAGGTTTCAAGTTCAAATCCTAGTTAATTCATATTTCTAATTAAATTTATTTTTAAATAAAATAAACGAAACCGACAGAGTGCTACATATTTCTCAAAAAAAAAAAAATCTCTCTTTTGTGTATGGGTATGTGTGGTGTAGGGGTTTTGAAGAAGGGCAGGCTTAAAAAAAAAAAAGAAAAAGAAAAAGAAAAAAGAAATAGAAAAGTAAGAGTGGTCATGTCTACCCCAGCTCCTAGTACTTGCACTCACAGTGCTTGTTTCTCAAAAAAGGAATGGTGGAAGAGGAGGACAAGCTTCATCTCTGCTTATAGTAAGCCCATGGGGCCTTGTGGTACTGATCATAGGTTCATTCCACTGTAGATGGGAACAGTTCCTCTGATCATCTCTGGTCACATGAAGCACAAGGGTAGATATATATATATATATATATAAACATGAAGCACAAGGGTAGATATATATATATATATATATA
>NC_033630.1:12839597-12915869 GCF_001540865.1 Ananas comosus | reverse complement strand
AGATCTTGTGTTAGCACACTTTGTTTCCGGGTTACTAGAATGTTTGTGTTACTTTCGCGTAATTGACTTTCTTAATATTACACGTGTGTGTGTATCGATGTAAACGATGGTATGTAAATTACGTGATGTGTGGTTATACCAATCCTCCGGTATGTATACTCACCCCGTGAGACCACTATATATATATATATATATATATATATATATATCTCAGGCCGATGATACGATAATTATCGTGCTTCGTGAACCACGATGGTTCAAAAGGCGGCAATCTAGATGGTAAAACTAGTATAAGTGGGCAATCTAGTATGATAAGTTGGTTGGTGAGTGAGTTGGGATCCCTTGGGTGTAGTAGGATTGGCGTGTAAAGAATTGGGTTACCGGTTTTTGAACCATCGTGGTTACAGAACCACGATAATTATCGTATCATCGGATCAAGATATATATATCACACACACTCCGATGTTATGAAAACCTTCATACCTTGGAAAGTACGAAAATCCAGCAAAAGCTACCACACTGAAAGCTTAGCAGCTAGCCGAGGCAATTTGAACTAGATCTCATAAACTTTATGGATCTTTAATTTAAAATACCAAAAAGCTATAGTAAACGGATCACTAGCTTACCCGAGTTTTAGTTACTAAAATTATCAGCATCATTCGACAAACGGTCAAATTGCCACATCTTTATAGGTTTAGCGTACTTTAAAACTATCTTTCAAAAAATATGATATATTTTGTTCTAGTTATAGAACTAGATTTTAAAATTACAGTAAAATAGTACAAAACATACTAAAAATAAAAGTCAGCAACTAAAACTCGGGGAAGCAAGTGATCCGTTTACTATAGCTTTTTAACATTTTAAATAAAAGATCCATGAAGTTTATTAGATTAAAAATGGATGTTATGATAATTTTTGAGAGTTTAATGCAAAAGTATCATAGAGGTTTCTATTTATCAAAAGAAAGTAGGGAGACACAGAAATGTTTACTGGTACTAGCCCAACATTGCTGGGTCCTTATTGTATAGGGTGGTCTTTGGATCTCTAAAGATGATGAGACTTACTAATTTGATTTCTATTAACAATTGAGTTACAGTGTTTATTTTACAGGAAGATATCATGAGTTCAAGATATATTGGAAACATTCTACTTTTCCAGCATTTAAAACAATTATTTTTAGCACTTCGAATTTCAATTTTCTTCTATAAATTAATAGTGATCAAATTTAATGGATATACTGCTAATGTTAGAATCAAATTGTCTCTAAGAAGAGCACATGAACTACAACATGCATGCTTTTAGGTGTTCTCATTTGCATGCCATGTGTTAAGGTGCCCTTTAGGTACAAGTCCATCATGGGCTTATGTTAATATAGTGTTAAAAAGAAAAAGAAAAGAAAAAAAAAAGCAAGAAAAGGACATGGCTTTGATTGTTTGGAAGAATCTAGTGAGAGGGCTTGCTAGGTAATATATAATATGATATCTTTGAACCATACACTAACATCTATTTGTCATGCCTACCATTTATCTATCTAATTAGAATGCATGCTCTACATAGGCTCTGTGGGAGTGGAAGAGGCACTATTTAGGGTTTTTTTTTTTACTCAAATGTAATCAGGACACCAAAGGCACCAAAAGTGGGCTAAGTGGCATCTATTTTTAATTAAGCTTGACAAGATCCATAGCAAGACGAATAAATGGTAATGTTTCACTTTCCCAAAAAAAAAAGATTTCTTAAAACACCATAACTACATAGTTAAACAAACTAAAGCCAATAGGGTTGTTCTCTAAAAGATATTTACTTATACATTATTTCCTCCTTTTCTCTTTTAGGATCTGTAGGTGTTGGTTGTTCAAAAGCTTTGGAAAAGGCTGCATCCTATTCAATCAATTCAAATAGGTGTCATATGATGAGTTCTTTTTCACCTATTCATATATTTGCAATGCTGTAGGGTTGACACTTTTAATATTCCCACCTACGAACACATTGATCAAGCTCTGTTAAACAAATAGAAAATTTAACAAGATAGTATACTAAAAAATCACGTAGGGCGGTTCATAGATAGTATAGTGGCCAATCAAACCTAAGCATTAGAAAAAAAAAAAACAATGCTTTTTATATGCATCAGTAACACGCTACGCATGTAAAATATGCTTGACAAGTGTAGAGCACATTGTGATGCAGAAAATTACTTTACAATCCGGATAGAATTCTTATCCTTTTGTGCTTCATGCATGCATATTTCCAAATATATTCACAGTTTTGTAACGAATTTTGAACTGAGTACGGCATCAGTAACGCGAATCAACTAGTTAGAACCAGTACGAGATGAATCATACACTACCTTTACTGCATACAGCAGGTCATGTCTCTGATTATGGCTACATCAGAAACCGCAAGAGAGGCGGGAGTTTTATAAGCACTTGTGTTCCCTTTAAGATCTTCTGATACAGATAATATCATGTAACAGATTTATGCAAAACTGCAGAGTATTCAAAGGGTTTATAAGCAGAGAACAGAAGTTTCACATAGATTTTCATGCAAGCATAAGAAAATTTGGAAGGGGACCATAAGAAAGATGAACTTTAATTTGATGATACAAAAATCTACAATAGCTATTGTTTTAGTGCGTAGTAACATGTACAAATTTCACAACCCCATTTCTAATTTCTTTAGTGAGGCTATACAAAAACAGAAACAGCATTCAGAAATATAGGTAGCATGGTACTTCAGTTATTACAACAAGAAGAGCAGATGTGTAGAAAAAAGCTATAGATGAGAAAAATTAAAAGCAAAATAGTGGGCAATTCTAGGGTTGGTTAGCTACCTATAGCGACAAATCACCACCGACTTCATTGATAACTTTCTCTAATTTGAACAGCATCTCTGTTAAAGAAAAACATACACAGAGGTAAGAAAACAACCATAAAGAAAGGACAACGCTTAAAATATCAGGCTTTCAGATCACAAATTGAGGAAACAAAAAATTGCAAAGGAAAAATAAGTAATTTAATATTGTGTGAGAGACTATTATGGCATGCCAAAAAGAAGCAAAATATTGAATACAAATAAAAGAAAGAAAGAAAGAAAGAAAGAAAGCACCACGAAAGGCAGGTAGGAGCAAACAGCATACCGAGAAAGGAAGCATCTGTCATATATTTCTGTAGCCAGAAAGAACGAGAGGTAAAGGCATCAGTTTACATGGAAAACGACATTTTGAAGGACCAAATTGAAAAGTAGCCAAAGAACAGTACCGCTATTTGAGATTTAAGATTGCCTACTTCCATAGAGCTTGTTTCTTTGCTGCCATCTGCAGTTCCAGAAGAAAGAAATTAAGTCCATATTTTTGAAGAACACAAAAAAACGAGAAAAGTATTTGACAGGGACATTTTAGTATACCATTTGCATAACCAGAACGTGGGGATTTAAATATCTGAATATTAGAGCAAGTGGAATCCATCTGGTGTCCCTGCAAGAGAGTTTTGCAATCTCAATAGAAGAAAAAAAATAAAGAGTGATCGATAAATTAATGCTACAAGGTTGAAATGGAAGGATATATAAGCTACCACGCAAAGAGCACGATTGGTTTGAGTCTTTGGATTTGGTTGCTCTACATGTCCATGTAGATTTGAGAAAGATAATCAGTAAGCAAAGTTTAGGTCAAGCATGTAACGAGATGTATCGCACTTGAAATTCTGTATCAGGAAATTCTGCTATTTTGCCAACTGAATTTAGTATAACAATGATTCAAAGACCTTCTCGGGTATATGTTAAGGAATTGTGCAGTAGCTCAGTGAAACTGGGAGGCAAGCCCGAGGAAAAGGTTTCGATATTGTTGTCAAATTCAGGTTGAAGGGACTGTTGACTCCGCTCCCCATTGTCACTCGATGCTCGCATGTTCAAAGGATAAGCTGCGATTGGCTTTTCGAAGCTTGATTCCTCATCAAACCTATGCATAACACCCATCTTTTACTTTCAAAATATATATGCTGCAACACATAGCACTGTACACACTTCTTACTTGTAATGAAGTCCATTTGAAGCGGTGTATTCAGAAAGGGAAGAATTCTCACAAACCAAATCATTTCCGGGTAGTGCAATATCCATTACATCCCTTAAGCAATCCTGCATGCGGATGAATAAAACAAAAGCAAATGACAGTGCAACCAAGTGTTCTCTTAATCAGATATCACAAAATGGCAAGCCACTGAATAGATAAAAGCTTTGTTTTTTTAGTGTTTTTATGTGAGGAAAATGTAGAAACTATAATGGCTGTGTATTTGATTACCTATAGTTTGTGAACAACCATATGTAGAAAGTTCCCATAGCAAATTACTACAAAGCCAAATGACTGGGCTGAATGTGAATTTCACTCAAAAACAGAACTATGTGAGCCCAAAAGGGACAGGCAATTCAAAGACAAATCTTCTATCTGTGAACTAGTTTGAAAATCAAAGCAAATCATCAACATAAACTGAAACAATCACATTCAATTAATTTGTTTCTGAAAAAATATAAGAGTTTATTCATTATTTTTTTTACATTTAGTGCAATTTACTCCCCCTGCATAGCTTGTCCAAGTACATCTAGCAAATTCATTTCTGATATAAATTCTCAACAACACAACAGTAGCAAACAATCTTCATATAAAAGCGCCGTTCTCCAAAGAAAATCAAAACAATCTCACTTGGAAACTAAGTTTAGAATAGGAAAGCACTGAATCAGAAAGATAAAGGCCAGCATCTATCTCACAATATGATCTGAACGATAAATTTTAAACAAAATTTCAATATAAAAGAACACAGTATCAAACAACTTTAGAACAGATTCAAACATTATACAGCTACATGCACAATTTTCACAGATAAAAGGAAAGAAAAGGAGTGATTGGGACTTCAAATTAGCAAAATGCCACAGGAAATTCCTTCATGGTTTAATTATACCAAAACGCAGCACAAAGGAACGCCACAAATTGGCAGGCAAATGGTTTTCCATACTGTCTCATTTATTCCGCCTTTTTTGGTATCAAGTATCAAATATCTATTAAGTTTATAAAATTCCTAATGTCAAAGCTGAAAATACAAACTTATTGGTTCCCAATAATTGTTCTTCTAACATTTTATTCATTTCCATTCCATGTATGTAAACTAACAATGATTAATACACACTGCGTAGGTTATATAAAATTTGCCAGTTCCTGATCCCTTACTCCAAATTCGGCAGAATCTATAAACTCTGATCTTATTTTCTCTACCTATCCTTCATACCAAAATAGTAGAAAATTAAATAACAAGATGATAAATTCTGTTGGTAATAAAGCGCCTATCAACTCATAGTTGAAACTTTCTGTTCCTAGACAACCTGATATGCAAATTACTCTTAAAAGACATGCTAATGAAAGGATTCCACAGATAGGTTTTACACTTTACGCAGAAATAAAATTAAGTCCAGGAGTTAAAAGATTAAAATTGAGGTCACTGAGTAGGTCTAATTCAAAAAGCATATTAAAGATTAATGAGCTTATAACTGACTATACAAAGAGCAGCAACGAAAGAGAGAAGAGGAGGAAACAAGGCACCTTCACACAACTTAAGAATGCTTCCACAATGGAATAACTGGCGAATCGCACAGCAAACTTTTGAATCTGCAAAATGCGCAGAGAATAACCATTACACATGATAATGCAAGGAAAACAAAATTATGGGTCGAAATAAGGTTTAGTTTTCGTTTTTCTTTTCAAACAAGGATATAAAGGTGAGTTGAGTCCATTTTGTGTTTGTAGCATAAGAATCACAAAATAATGCAAGCAAATAGGAAATGACGACGAATTACCATTCTTGGCCGTGTAATGAAAGAAAAGTGATAGGAACTGTTTATACGCTAATGGTAAAGCCAAATAAGAGCCACAAACCCGGTAGATGCATAATTAGTTATAATTCAACCATGTTTAGCAACAAGGCAAGGCTTAGCCAACTGAGTGTTGAAAGTCAAGATACAAGCATGCCTAGTACATTTTGATTGCGAGTTATGTTAATTAATCGCCGACTCAGCAATCTCTCCACAATAGCTTAGCAGCAATTTTAACTTTTCCAACAACATATTCTGCAATCCAACAGAAGATTCGTTATCTAACGGAACATTCCATATCTCTCCTTTTCTTTTTTTTTTTTTTTTTTTTTGTTCACAGATTTTGACAAAATATTCAGAAATCAAAGTACCTGGAGGGTGGGTAGTAAGATCAAAATTATTTACATCTTAGGTACCCATTTCAAAATACGCTATAGTTCAGATAGGGCCCGAAGCATTGTTACCAACAAAATGATATTCGAATGGGTATCTTATACATCATTGGCTCAACCACGACATGCGTAAACCTTTTAATCTGTAGCTATGATATTGTAGAGCTCTCTCACCTGGCTCGAGCTATCCCTGTAGCTGAAGAACACGACTCTGCTTCCTCTGACCGGGCACTCGGCGACGCACGACACCTGTGGCCATGAAAAGTGGAGATTCGACACGAAGTGCTCCTCCTGGCCATAGAAAAAAGTAATAGCTACATCCACACTCAGTTCATAGCTTAGGGTTTGGGTTTGTTTCGAGCATTCGAATAATGGAAACTGAACTTCACAGTCTCCGGACCTTCTAGAAAACTCAGTAAACCACCTCAGTCGATTATTAATACGCCGGAAAATGGACAGAAAAAAAAATCCTAAAAAAATCACAAAAAATGTTCTAGGGTTTCTACGGCATGATCCATATTGATAGAGATCGCGGGATAGAGAAAGAGACGAACGTAGAGGTCGTCGCCGACGGAGACGGAGAGGATAGAAGCGGCGTCGGCGGAGCGGCGCTTCGCGAGCGGCGAGCGCGCCGCCGCGGGAAGCGCGTCGCCGTCGCCGCCGCGGCGCCAAGGTAGGGTGAAGAAGCGCGCGAACTCCACTTCCCACTGCTCCCGAAACGCCGTTTCCGCCGCCGCGGGCGCGATCGCGAGCGGAGCCATCGCTTCTCCCTTCCCCACTCTCTCTCTCTCTCCTTTGCTGTTTAGTGGAAGCTTCTCAGTTTTCGTTCAAATTAGAACGGAGGAGGTTGCTATTTATATAGTATGCAGTAGTAACGAGGGAGTTGCGATTTCTCGGGATCCGGTGCAAGGCGTGCGTCGGACGTCATTGTACTATCTGCTTGAAGATTTCGACACCTGTCCTGTCGAACAAGTAATTTTTAGCCAGTGGGGTGGATCGGCCCGTTTGGCCCAGTCCAACCAGGATTGGGCTTGGGCTTGGACTGGGTCCGCCTTTTGTAATAATTATTCTGTGCACTTGGCCTACCACGTCGGCAGTGGACCGCTTCAGTGATTTATCCACGTATTTTGAAAATAGTTCAATTTTCTGAAACTAGTCGAGCAATTCCTTAATTTGAAGCGAACCGATTGTTTTCAAAATTCAGAAACTTTTTTATCTACTAAGGTTTAAGTTCATCTCTACACAAGCATTTCCATCACCTTACTCTATTGTTATATTCGGCAATGAAAAGAACCGAGTACATTGCAATTCTCTATATATTAGTATGAGATTCTGAAACATCATCACCAAGAAATCCAAAAAAATAAAAAAATAAAAAATAAAAAATTTATAGATACTACAGGCAAAACACAACATAGCAGTGAAATCAGAAACCTCCATTAAAAAAAGGTTCAGGTTCAGCCACCGAAATACCAACACTAGGCTGTAGATTGTTGAAAATGAAAAAGAATACAACAACAACAACGAAAACACAAAAAGAAGAAGAAAAAACCCCTCCACTTTTTCTCCGGAAAGACAAATTGCTTCAGGTTGACACACGAGACCTGCACAGAAGCATCGGACTCTTGATGCGTTATTCAATGCCTCGATATCGTCTCTCGGAACTATGCATATCCCTTCGTCACGCTTTCCGTGAAATGAAAACAAAACAAAAACAACAAAACTGTGCGAAGCCGAGGCACCAAAATTACTCGGTTGATTCAAGGCCTCTTTAACTACAAAAAATGCACGTCGCACCCCCTAAAACGGCAATGAGTTAAAATGTTGAGTTGAAGAATATAAATCAGCATCATACCTTCGCAAGCTGCTATAATTTAAGTGCTACGACTAAACTTTCGCTCAAATTATCAGATAATTTAAGGAATCCTTGTGAAAGACCAGTGAACCAAATCTAGCCAAGATAGAGAATGTAAAGTAAATTATTGAAGTAGAAAGAAAAACTACAATCGTCTAGAGAATAAAAAAAGATTGGGGTAAAGAAAGGAGTTTTGCGAGCTTTGTTAGGCTGATTGAACCTTTTCATATCTGAAGGGTAGCGGCAATGGCACCAGCAAGGCTGAGGATCTCAAATGGAGGCCGGTTTTTAACCTGCTTAACGGTAAGCGGGCAGGAATCGGTGATCCAGAAGTTGCTGAGCCCGTTCTCTGGACCCACTGAAAAGATTGAGATATGACAAAGAAGTTGTAATTCCACTTCACAAAGAAATGTTTTGGTAAAGAATTCACAGTTTTAGTGCTTGGTGTATGAACTACGAAGCAAATTATGTTAAATAGCAGAAGATGATAGTGGTAAATGCAGAGGTCCCGAACTGTGCTATGGAAAATGTCCAAAACACAAGAGTGCAGAAAAACCAGTATGATGGTTCTACAACCGCAAAGAGTGATATTGCGTTTATAGTGTGTTTTCTAGAAGATGATGCTGATACATACCTCCATTATCATGCTGAAACCTCTCAAATGATCTGTTCGGAAATATACCATGAGTCACGTAGGCACTAATCTTAGCCGCTCCATGAGCTGCCAATACTTTCTGTGGAAAAAGCTACCAATTAACGCAGAATCTATGTCCAAAGAAATTATCAGTCCGCATGAAGCAAAAGAATCTTTCAAAAACGGAAGGTGAAAATAAATGAGATCTTTTTACATGATATCCCGGTGAATAGTCTATTTAGATCTATGCTGCTGTAAAAATCTGAATCATATATCTCCCATGAAAAAATGCAGTTTAATAAGTAAATGCCCCAATCTAAAGTTGGCAAGTCATACAATACATGAGCGGAGGTTGGATTTGTATTAGAAATCTGTTCTTTTGTACAGGCATTTTTTGTTTGATTACCAGGGTATATGTATGTAAGAGAAGCTACCAAAAGATTTATATGAAATCCTAAAGCACTCGTGGTGTCATTATGAATATTCAGATTTTGCAGAGGTATATATATGATTACAAAACATTCCAGAGAGTATATATGTTAATTTCTCAGAAATATCTTGTAACCAAAACGAAGAACAATGTTGATAGGCAAGAGGATGAAAAATGGATAAAATACTGACAACTTCACAAATAGAATCTTCTACCTGGCATTCAATCAAAGTGCCACCAGATTGTACCAAATCATCAACTATCACAACATGACGGCCCCTTGGATCTCCCTCCTTAATGCGAACAAACCTTCGGTCACCTTCCCTAACTTTGTTGCATATTATCTGAGAAAGAAATGATATAAGCAAGTCATCATGCCAGAGGACAGACAAGTGTAGAATAGTCATAATTAGAGAATTACCACAGGGAAGTGTTGAAGCTGCTTATGAAATCGCTTCCATGAACCATCATCTGGAAAAGCAATCGATATCTGAGAAGACAGAGAGAAATAAGTGTCACATGTGATTCCGAACTTTCGAAAATTTATAGATAACAGACTGGTTTAGATTAAGTGCCGTCTGATACCCAAATGCCAATTAGAGAAAAGGAGAAAGTTAGGAAAAGTCCGTTAGAAAATACCAGTACAAATGAATCGACTGTTTAGCACAAAAAGTTTTCCCTCCAATTAACGTAGACTCAAAATAATAAAAATCCAGCGTTTTACGAGGACAGACAGTAGTATGTGCTTAGTTGCTAATTTATTTAAGAAAAGTACACTCACATTTTCAGAATCGGGTAGCTGCTGAAGCCTACTTTTGAGCAAAGGCACTCCACTCTCAAAGCATGGCAGAACATAATCTCCAAAGTAAAACCTCTCCTGATTTGTGCAAATCCAGAAGCATTGCATGATTACTACAGATTAAAAGAAATTGAATGTGAAGGGGAAAATGATCATGTAATAAATTATTCTATCACCTGCAGGGCATGGATATCAAAAATTACTAAGCTGGTAGGTCCACCTCTTGAGATTGGTGTATTCGACAAAATTCTAGCAAGCGTGAAGGCCGTTGCTACGTCTCCTTCATCTTCCATACGCTCATAAGATCCCGTAGGGAAAAATGGAAGTACAATACTAAATGAAGAGATGAATAATCTTGGAAGAGCATAGATGATTGATAACTGCTCAAATATTACTCTGGGGGAACTAAACGATGCCAAAAAGGCTACATGTTGCCCACGAATGCCATGAGCATTTGAGATGAAAAGGTTTGGGAACCCATCCTCAAACATCCTGAAGAATAATAACATATCCAGAATTAGAGTTTCAGAAGAATCAGCTGTTTTAACCAGAACCATAGAGACATTAAATAGTAATAAATAAGCATGGGCGCCACTCTTCCAAAAGTACTTCGTGTGAGAAAATTATTTAAACCTGCAGGTACCACAGCAGAGAGTATATGCTTTCTAACTTTTTACGCTTTAATGGGTCATTTGCAAAAGCATATATTGTGTGCTAATGGGAGATAGTTTTAGTTGAAATGTCCCATTCATCATTTGATTATATCTTCAATATCATTTCCAAAATGCAGTTTATTTAACAAGTGGAAGTGATACGCATGATTTGAGGGAGAATCATATAAATGATAAGTTTTCAGAGACTTATTTGCAACAGACAGAGATTATTTGAACCAATATGCCAATATGCAAGTACCATAAAAAAGATTTAGGCTACAATGCAGTTAACCCCCTTTGTATAGCAGGACCCTTCAATAATCAAAACCTGAAGATAACACACTAGATTTATAAAGCATTGGCACTTTGGCCTCCTCTGCAGATAAAGCACATGATTTTCTAAAAAAATTGAAGGGTCATTTGAAGCTTTTCCTCAATCAGGAGGTGATTATCAAAAGGGTAAAGTGTACAATTGCCAAATTTCTGGGATTTATTCTGTGTGTTACCAAAAAAATTAATCAAAAGAAAAATTCAAAGAAGAAATGAACAATATTGACAATGACAGGAGCATTTGATGAATCTCAACAATCCAGTACACTTTTAGATTCATAAGACAACACAAAATTGAGTGCTCTAAAGCTAGTAAAGAGATCTCACCCCTCCATAATGGTGCGAAATCACAACAACAATCTCTAACACGCATTATGAGATAGTTCGAACGGGTCACAGACAAGGGCAAAGGGAACAAGGGGATCACCTCCACGAGATGGAGCGGAGCTCGATGCCGTCGCTCTCCAACACAACGCGCTCGGCGAGCTCCCTCATCTCCTCGCAGTAGAACAGCAGCACGTTCTTCTTCGGCCGCTTCGGCGCCGGCGCCACCGCCGCGGCCGCCGCCGACCCCGCCATGATCGGAGGCGAAGGAGAGATCTGCGGTATGTGCAAGTGCACTCCGAAGCCACCTCCTCCGCCTCCGCCGCCGCCGACGCACTCGGATCGGATCGCAGTAGGGCTCCACCTCGGGAGGCGGCGGCGGAGGAGGAGGGTAAGGGATCGAGGGGATCTCGACTTGTGGAGCTTCGCGAATTGTAGCCTAGGGTTAGGGTTAGGGTTTTTGGAGGGAGATGAAGAGGGAGGAGCAAACGACGCCATGTGTTTCCCCCGTGTTCGCGGCGGAGCGCTTTCTCTCTCTTCGCTCTACACTCTCTCTCTTCGTACGGCTTATGCTTACGTGGCAGGGAGATGGTCTTTGGAGTGTCTTTTTGGTAATAATATAATTTATTTAGTTACATGTAAAATTAAATTTGTAAATAATACTCAAAATTCTAAAATAGAAATGGATGATTAATTAATTACACCATCTCTTATAAAAAAAATTTTGTGTACTTTTTGTTATTCGAGATACTGTTCAATATATAAGAAATGTTGAGTTGGTAATACTGTAATAGTAACTTGATTTTATTATGAAAATTTAGTGGTATTACAATTTAGGGAACCTCTCTAAGTTAATTTCAAGAAAATCAGATTTTTTTTTTATTTGAATTGTCCCCATAAATATTAGAACCATTTGAGACAATAATATTTTGGGTGATAATCAGTGTAATCACATAAAAGTTGGACGGAGGCTATTAGCATTAGGGGTGTCAACGAGCCCAACATGAGTGAGCTGAACTGTTCATCTTCGGCTTGCCAAAAACAAACCGACTCGTTAAAGTATAAAATCAAAAAATTCAGCTCATGTTCAACTCGTATATTAATGAACCCGAAAACGCTCACAAACAATAAACTTAAAAAATAAAAAAGATATATATAAAAAATTATTTTTTTAGATCTTATTGATTAGATTTTGATGTAATTGTTGAAACTTCAAATATAAATGAGTAGTTTTATAATTGAGTTAGGTTTTTTATATTTAGGTTGGGTTAAATATTAAATAATAAAAATTTGTATTATATATATATATATTATTTATTTATATATGTAAATATAAATTAAATAAATATAAAATATATGTATTCGAGTTATTATCGAGCGAACACAAGCTAGCTGATCCCGATTCGTCTCTGGCTCGTTTATTAAATAAGCTGAAAAATTCAGCTCGTTTACTAAACAAGCAATGCGATCTTGTGTTCATTTAGGGCCGAACAACAGTTAGCCTGCGAACAATGAGTTGGATTGCCACCCCTAACTAGCATCATACTTACCATTAATTCATTAGTGAATTTATGATAACCCTCTTTGTCTTGTGAATTTTAGTTTTGGGGCAAAAATCAAGATATTGTGGTACCAAGTATGGATTCTTATATAAGTAGTGGGTATGCAATTTGTTCCAAAAGTAGCAAATGTAAACATATGGACTCAACCAATTTCATATTGGGCTAAGATTGATCCAATAAACCCCAATGGACCAAACAACTTGGGTTAAGGTAGGAATTATTTCAAATTGGCCCATTGGCTCTATGGTGCAAAATAAGTGATGGGCATGTAATTTACTGAAATTAGATTCTTAATACAAAACATCGACATGTTTATTCCATCACATATACACACTCTAGAGAGAGAGACACTTCTACACCTCTGGGTGTCAGATGAAGGACATATTAACAAATTTGAAACTGAAGGATTAACGATCAAAGTTGAGCCTTAATATTTTTTTCCTTTTTTTTTTTTTATAAAGTGTGCTTTTTTACCTATGCAAATTTTCGCTGATTTAATTCAGAATACCTACTCATGCTCAACTGGAAAACAAAAAAAAAGACATTAATCTAATCGCAAATTCACCGTTAAGATATTGAGTAGTCTCATATTGGTTATAATAATATCAAGAACCGATCCGTCCTATATATACAAAGTAAGTAGCTTCTGTAGCTATCAGTTTAAGCTTTTAAATTATAAAGTAATTTAAATTGATTATATGTTATTGAAACCACAACTCGGTAGTGCAATTGGGCCATTTTCATATATAATTTAAAAAATACATTCTCTTTTATTGTAATCAGATAGACTAACAATAACAACGACGACCACGACCACGACGACAACAACAAAAGTGATACACATAACACTTGCGGGTGGAAAAGAAAAAATAAGCACTTGGGGAAAATTATAAAAGCAAATAATCAACTTAATCAAACTGATCAAATCTCCACACTTAAACACCTAAGAAGAGTTGATCCTCCTGCAATTGGTCCGGACCTCGCCCTCCAATCCCGTCAACGGCGTGATATTCCCCATCTTGATCATCGACTTGGCGAAGTGATCGTAGAATATGCCGATGTTCGCGGCGTACAGCTCCACCAGCTGCCTCGTAGTCGCGCTTTTCGTGAACAAAATTTGGTCTGAGTTCAGCAGGCCCTTGCCGACCAAAATGTTCTTGTAATAGTAGTTGTCGAACTGTGCGGGGCTGACGTAGTCGAGCGGGAAGAGGTTGTCGTCGCTGCCCGATCGCGGGCAGCCCCACCGGAGTTGCATGGCGTACGACTCGTCCAGCGTGCTGTCGGCTAAACCGTTGCCCGACTGGTTGTACAGACGCTGGCGGAAGCTGGTGCAGCGCGAAAATCCGATAGTGTGAGCACCTGCAGTTGTTTTCATCACAACATACACTTGTTATGCATCAATTCACATTGATTGATTAATTGATTTCATGCAGGGTGTGTTGTAAATTTGAGATGTTGAATTCGGGCCCGGCCCAATCGGACACGGGCCGTAATTGTCATTTTCGGGCTGAATCTAACAAGAAAAACTTAATCGAGTCTAAAAATGCGGTAACAACTATTCATAAGATTTTGTTGCTTATCATGTGATTTTAGAATTAAGAGATGAAAAAAGAAACTCACCGGCGAGGGCGACGAGGTCGACGACGTCGAGGCCTTGGCGCTTGAACTTGGTGATGATGGTGGGGAGGGTGTTGTTCGGGGCCGGAATGTCGTTGTTGGATCCGCTTAAGCTCGCGCCCAACGAGTCCCTCCTCCCCAGTGGGACCTCCCAGTTTGGCCCACCGGCCTAAATCATCCAAAATTTTTTTTTTTCTCATAATAATAGTAATAGTAAATAGACTACAGATGTTATTTGGGACTTCTGCTTTGGTTATAAGTTTTAAATATTTTATTTACCATACATCTGACTTTTGCTTCTTAAATAAAAATTTAAATAGAAAATTACCAGACGCAGAACTTAAAAAAATTTATATAAGAATATAAACTTTTGGCTCTAAAACAAAATGCCTGTCCCGTGTCGTGCCGTGCTATTCGGGGTCTGGCGAGAAACAGCAACCGGGGTGCCGTTTAACCGGGCTAGAGGGCCATCCATATCAAGCCCAGTACTGGGCCCAGATTTTCTAACTACTGGGTCTTTTTCCTGCAACTATTGAAGGTCAAATATGTATGGAGACCCCTCAACTGTTGGTAGTTTTCTACTGGTCCCTCAACTAACTGTTTTTTGATTGAGACGCTCCTTTAATTATTTTAAAAAAAGAATTAAGTGAATTTTTTTTTTCAAATTTGTTAAATTTTTAATGATTGTTTTATGAAAAAAAATTTGTATATTGGGTACATTTTTCCTCTCTTATATATGATCAGCTTTAAGATCCGTGCGGGGGGGGGGGGGGGGGGAGGGCGAGAGGACTAACCACGACCGTCGAATAGCGGGCGGTGAGGGCCAAGATGTCGGCGCAGGATACGGTTTTTGGGCAGGCCTGCTCGACCGCGGCCTTAATGTCGTCGATGACTTCGAAACCCCTCGCCGAGTTCTTGTTTGGCTTCGACCCCTTCTCGCTCACGATGCTCCCACTACTGTCCAATAGTATGGACGCGTCACACCCCTATTTTATATATATATAACGTACGTAGTAATTACAAAAAAAAAAAACAAACAAACAAATAATTAATTAATGAGAAAGCATGCACTTACACACACACACACACACACACAACACACCAAGTATTTTGTAATTCGCAATTACATCAATGAATGAATTTGTGGTGAATAATTATATAAAAAAGTTACTTAATAGAGTGTGACACAAAATTTTTGTTAAGGGTTAATTAGTAGTTGCAGTAGTACCATTAATTTCAATGTTTAGTAATATTTTGAGGGGTAAACGTTGGTTCCTCGGAAAAGCGTGAAAAATTATTTTTTGAAAAAAAAAATTTCTTGAAGAACAAATTAAGACACTTTTATACAATTTTTACTTTCTGAATAGAAAATTTGGAAATAAAAAAAATTATGCTACTCTTTTATAAAATTTGGCGAGATCATTTTTAGAAAAAATTACTTTTTCTAAAAATCAGGTGGAGAGAAAAATTACTTTCTACAAATAGCGTTGATTATTAATTTGTTTCAATTAAGTTTCTACTGTAAATAAATATATATGTCCACTAAATTGGACGAAAATTGCCACGTGGTGATCGATGCTACAGTTTTTGTAATGAAACATAGGAATTCAATGGAGAAAATTAAAAAAGTCATGGATCATAGATTCATAGTGAAAAATTGAATAAAGATAATTAAAAGGCTATAAATGGTTAATTTATGTGCAATATATTAATTAACCCAAATTTGAGGTTCATGTATGTATGATGAATATATTATACTAGCTAGCTACAAACTAAACCAAGGGCATAATATATAATTGTCATAATTTTTTTTGCTCATTACAAAACTGAAATGACTAAAATGCCCTTACACAGCAAAGATAATTACTAATTCTCCTTAGGGTGCGTTTGGTTCGAGCTATCTTTTTAAGATTCCTAATAATTCAATTGGAATAAAAAAAATATGGCACTGCACACTAAATAATTTAGTTGGTAATATTGAATTTACTTGGGAATGAGATTTATCCCAAAGTACTAATCTCATTTTCTTGAGAGAGGATGAGTATCCTCATATTAATGGATTGAGATAATCATAATATGTCTAATCTTTTTTTTTTCTTCCTACTCACCGGCTAGCTGGTATTATTTTTCTTTACACTCTAACCTCATATCTCTCTAAACTTATTTTTTTCTCTTTCTAAACTAAGCTCTCTCTCCCCTTTTTTTTTTTTCTAAAATCTCAACTCTCTCACTCCCTCTAATCTCGATTTTATTTCTCTCCCCATTTTTTTAATTATGCTCTCTCTAACCTATGTTCTCTCTTCGTTTTTTCTAAAAAGTGTTGAAATTTTTGATAGCATTATCTAAAATTAATTAAAAAAAATTAATTAATTGTATATTTTTTGTAAATTTAAATAACATGATTAAATAATATGACCTTGCGAACCAAACACAGAAATGTCACATTTTTAGTAATAGAATGAATAGGAATAAGATTCTCAAACATCTTTCTATTCCTAGTAATCTTTCATAATACAAACCAAACGCAACCTTAATGTAATACATTATGTATATATATATATGTATATATATATATATATCATGAGGATGGAATATTCAAGTAATTTAATTAGAAATGTAACCAAACTAACCTTAACAAAGCAGTCATGGAAATGCAGCCTCAGCAAGGAAGCGGCCATTCTCGGCTCCTTGGCGACGGCTTTCGCCACCATCGACCACACGATCTCCTTCACCTGCGGGCACGATTTGTCGTAGTATTCGGGGCAAAGATACCCACCACCCAGGCTCAGAGGAGCCAAAGAGAGAACCATTAACACAGCTACAATGCCACTCATGGAGAGAGCCATTTAATATTATTCTCTATATAGAGCAAGTGTGATGAAACTTGTATGTATATGTATATATATATATGAAGGTGAACAAGTGATGAGAGAAAGAGAGAGAGAGAGAGAGATCAAGGAGGAGAGAGTAGCTAATACTTAGTTGTCTCTCTTGTGATGGATGGATATGTGTTGAGGGAGAATGGGGTTATATTTATAGCGGGGGAGAGAGTTTTGATTCATATAATAATAATATATAATAATTAAGTAAATGTGTGCATGTGAATAATAGTGCATAGAGAGAGAGAGGGAGGGAGAGAGAGAGAGAGTTTGTTGAGGGGATGGGGATGAGAAAAGGTAAAAAGCTTGTTAGTTACTTAATCCAATTTTTCCACTGTTCCATGCATTAATTAGTATACTCTTATTAATTACCAAGTCACTTTACAATTTTAGACCTGCTACTTGTAACCTTGAGTACTAGGAAGTAGGAAATGGCCAAAATATTAATATATTAATATTTCCACATGCATGGTAAATGACCAACATGCCCTTTCACAGGCGAGCATGTGCAATACTTCTCATGCTTTGACCATGGTCTCTTGGACATAATTGTAGTAGTAGAAATGCCTTGTCAACTTATATAAGATATAATTGAAGATAATGTTTAGTTAATAGGGCATATGAAAAGATGTATGCATCTCCCTGATTTATTTGCTTGCTTGCAAAGTATTAATTAGCTTACTAATTTATATTTAAGGCCCAATTAATTTATCCCTAGGTTAATGTCTTAGAACTTAATTATTTGGATATATCTTCACAAAAGAAGAGTGCCTAATTGAAGTTTTTATTTTCAAAATAACTTAATTAGTACATATATAGATGGTTATTTTGTCTTTCTCCACAGCTAGAGGATTTACATTTTTTTTACTTCTCAAATGCCTTATTATATGTAATAACTTCATAAGTAATTAATTTCAAAGAACTTCAGAAAAGTATATATGAATATATATTATTTAATTTCATACATAAAAAATAGTTTTCAAAGTAGGTTTCATACATCGATCACTTTATTTTGGCAGATCACAAAGCAGTAGATTGTAATTAGCTAGGAAACTTCCCTAATTAATTATGCAGGTGACAATACATAGGGGGGCAATAATGTCAAACTAATTGATGTTGTTATAGTACTTAAGATTAAGATTACTATATCTCTTGTGAATGAGTCACATTTGAGAAAGTTCTAATATTGGAGAAGAAGCTAGCTAGCTCTTTGCCTAGTCAAAAGTTCTAATGAGTCACACTTGAGCCCCATTAATATTTTATTGGGTTTATGTATATTTTAGTCACAAGGTTTAGAGGTGCATACCTCATGATGTGATCCATCTACAGGAGAAGAAGACCTGTGTGCACCCTCTTGAGAGGACAGCAATGAAAGCTAATTAATTGTCTTAAAAGAGAAGTTAAAAAATGGAAAAAAAAACTTCAAAAGTTCTCTAGCATTATATGTACTATTNAGTACTTAAGATTAAGATTACTATATCTCTTGTGAATGAGTCACATTTGAGAAAGTTCTAATATTGGAGAAGAAGCTAGCTAGCTCTTTGCCTAGTCAAAAGTTCTAATGAGTCACACTTGAGCCCCATTAATATTTTATTGGGTTTATGTATATTTTAGTCACAAGGTTTAGAGGTGCATACCTCATGATGTGATCCATCTACAGGAGAAGAAGACCTGTGTGCACCCTCTTGAGAGGACAGCAATGAAAGCTAATTAATTGTCTTAAAAGAGAAGTTAAAAAATGGAAAAAAAAACTTCAAAAGTTCTCTAGCATTATATGTACTATTTGCACTTTATTATCTTGTAATTAAACCTACTTTACTTTGCCTCACTCTAGTAGCTACATAAATTAAGAATTATTGTTATTTCTCTAGTTAACATGAATAGTAAGGTTTCATTATTTTAGGTCTAATGTTTTACCTTATTTATCATGGTATCATAATGAGAAATTCAGAGTTCGGATCTTATTAGGCACCTAGTCAGATGTGAGAAGAAATTTTGAATGTATAAACATTAAAATGGTAACAAAGTAGAGAACTTTTTCGAACTATGGACCATTTTGAAAATGACTATCCAATATTTTAAAAATCTGATGATTTTACTCTCTAGTCTTTCAATTTTTTTACCTGGACTCTAAATTTAGCTAATAACTTATTTCAATGAACTTATATTTGTGAGAATTATATGAAATATAGATACAAACTAAATCTGTAACGATATATATATGACGTATTTAAATTTTGAAACGAAAATGTTATTGACTGACTCAAACCAAACAAATAGAAAGATTGGATAGTGAAATCAAAAGTTTAAAAAGTTGATTAGCTTTTCCAAGATGGTTCATAATTCAAATAAGTTTTGTACGTTAATTTTTACTATAATTTTACCTATTAAAATATAACGTTCTCTAAATAGTTTTAAGTCTTTAGAAAATAACACTTATGTCATCTTATTTAACACCTATATTTTTATGTTACTGGTATTTTAGTGAGACATGCTAGAGTCATGCATGTGCTTAAACTTAACTGCATTTACATTTGACTGCACTTTTGATGCCAGCTTTTTACAGAAAATTAAACTAAGAACTAAAACACAAAAAGGCTAGTAAAAAGTGCCATACTCCTGCTGTCGGTGTCTCGATCCTTTCTTCGCTCTTGCTGTGGTTCGAGTTTTGACAGAAGTCACTTTACTCCTGCTGTCGGTGCCTCGGGTGGTATTATAACATGTTGGAATTCCAAATTTTTCGTCGGTACGGAGGTGTTGGTGCGTGAGCACTCGCTAACCATCAACTTGAAACATGTCACAAGCGGAACGAGCTTCTACCTGTCAAACGTTTATGGACCGCCAACATGGGATGGGAAAGAAGAGTTCTGTTCTGAACTCCTCGCTCTTCGTGGGGTTTGTTCCAACAGTAAATGGGTGATCTGCGGGGATTTTAACTTTACTAGAAACCAGACTGAACGCACCGGAAAACGGTGGAGCACAAAAGCGATGTTCATGTTCTCTGATCTTATTTCTAATCTTGAAGTCATTGACTTACCCATTTCCAACCAAAATTTTACTTGGTCTAATATGCAAAGCTCACCAACCCTGGCCAAGCTGGACAGATTTCTTGTTTCGACGGAATGGGATCAAGCGTTCCCGCACTGTAGGGTTTCTGCGTTATCAAGAATCACGTCCGATCACACCCCGCTAATCCTTGCTACTGGGAGTAATCCCACTCCGAGGCGATTTCGGTTTGAGAGAGTATGGCTGACCAGGGAGGACTTCTTACATAATGTACCCATTTGGTGGAACGAAATATCTGGCGAGAGGTCTGCAATACNATATATATATGAAACAATCGTTGTACTCTAAAAGCTTAAGCTGCTAGGGAACGGTGTTTAAACATTTTTATATTTAACACTCCCCCTCACGTCTGGGCTCGAAACTTTTTAATCGGCCCATGATGTGGGCTTGAATTAAATGGGAGGAAATTAATATGCTAGGAGCCTGGTGTGACTCGAACTCAGGACCTTCTGCTCTGATACCATGTGAAACAACTGTTGTACTCTAAAAGTTTAAGCTGTTAGGGAACGGTGTTTAAACATTTTTATATTTAACAATATATATATATATATATCATGAGGATATATGGAATCAAGTAATTTAATTAGAAATGTAACCAAACTAATTAACCTTAACAAAGCAGTCATGGAAATGCAGCCTCAGCAAGGAAGCGGCCATTCTCGGCTCCTTGGCGACGGCTTTCGCCACCATCGACCACACGATCTCCTTCACCTGCGGGCACGATTTGTCGTAGTATTCGGGGCAAAGATACCCACCACCCAGGCTCAGAGGAGCCAAAGAGAGAACCATTAACACAGCTACAATGCCACTCATGGAGAGAGCCATTTAATATTATTCTCTATATAGAGCAAGTGTGATGAAACTTGTATGTATATGTATATATATATATATATGAAGGTGAACAAGTGATGAAGAGAAAGAGAGAGAGAGAGAGAGAGAGAGATCAAGGAGGAGAGAGTAGCTAATACTTAGTTGTCTCTCTTGTGATGGATGGATATGTGTTGAGGGAGAACGGGGTTATATTTATAGAGGGGGAGAGAGTTTTGATTCATATAATAATAATATATAATAATTAAGTAAATGTGTGCATGTGAATAATAGTGCATAGAGAGAGAGAGGGAGGGAGAGAGAGAGAGAGTTTGTTGAGGGGATGGGGATGAGAAAAGGTAAAAAGCTTGTTAGTTACTTAATCTAATTTTTCCACAGTTCCATGCATTAATTAGTACTCTTATTAATTACCAAGTCACTTTACAATTTTAGACCTGCTACTTGTAACCTTGAGTACTAGGAAGTAGGAAATGGCCAAAATATTAATATATTAATACTAATATTAATATTTCCACATGCATGGTAAATGACCAACATGCCCTTTCACAGGAGAGCATGTGCAATACTTCTCATGCTTTGACCATGGTCTCTTGGAGATAATTGTAGTAGTAGTAGAAATGCCTTGTCAACTTATATAAGATATAATTGAAGATAATGTTTAGTTAATAGGGCATATGAAAAGATGCATGCATCTCCCTGATTTATTTGCTTGCTTGCAAAGTATTAATTAGCTTACTAATTAATATTTAAGGTCCAATTAATTTATCCCTAGGTTAAAGTCTTAGAACTTAATTATTTGAATATATATATATATATATATATATATACATATCTTCACAAAAGAAGAGTGTTAATTGAAGTTTTTATTTTCAAAATAACTTAATTAGTACATAGATGGTTATTTTGTCTTTCTCCACAGCTCGAGGATTTACATTTTTTTTATTTCTCAAATGCCTCATTATATGTAATAACTTCATAAATAATTAATTTCAAAGAACTTCAGAAAAGTATATATGAATCTATATTATTTAATTTCATACATAAAAAATAGTTTTCAAAGTAGGTTTCATACATCGATCACTTTATTTTGGCAGATCACAAAGCAGTAGATTGTAATTNATAATTAATTTCAAAGAACTTCAGAAAAGTATATATGAATATATATTATTTAATTTCATACATAAAAAATAGTTTTCAAAGTAGGTTTCATACATCGATCACTTTATTTTGGCAGATCACAAAGCAGTAGATTGTAATTAGGAAACTTCCCTAATTAATTATGCAGGTGACAATACATAGAGGGGCAATAATGTCAAACTAATTGATGTTGTTATAGTACTTAAGATTACTATATCTCTTGTGAATGAGTCACATTTGAGAAAGTTCTAATATTGGAGAAGAAGCTAGCTAGCTCTTTGCCTAGTCAAAAGTTCTAATGAGTCACACTTGAGCCCCATTAATATTTTATTGGGTTTATGTATATTTTAGTCACAAGGTTTAGAGGTGCATACCTCATGATGTGATCCATCTACAGGAAAAGAAGACCTGTGTGCACCCTCTTGAGAGGACAGCAATGATAGCTAATTAATTGTCTTAAAAGAGAAGTTAAAAAATGGAAAAAAAAACTTCAAAAGTTCTCTAGCATTATATGTACTATTGCACTTTATTATCTTGTAATTAAACCTACTTTACTTTGCCCTCACTCTAGTAGCTACATAAATTAAGAATTATTGTTATTTCTCTAGTTAACATGAATAGTAAGGTTTCATTATTTTAGGTCTAATGTTTTACCTTATTTATCATGGTATCATAATGAGAAATTCAGAGTTCGGATCTTATTAGGCTCCTAGTCAGATGTGAGAAGAAATTTTGAATGTATAAACATTAAAATGGTAACAAAGTAGAGAACTTTTTCGAACTATGGACCATTTTGAAAATGACTATCCAATATTTTAAAAATCTGACGATTTTACTCTCTAGTCTTTCAATTTTTTTACCTTGACTCTAAATTTAGCCAATCACTTATTTCAATAAACTTATAGTTGTGAGAATTATATGGAATATACTAGCTAACTCTGTAACGATATATATATGACGTATTTAAATTTTGAAGCGAAATGTTATTAACCGACTCAAACCAAACAAATAGAAAGATTGGATAGTGAAATCAAAAGTTTAAAAAGTTGGATAGCTTTTCCAAGATGGTTCATAGCTCAGATAAGTTTTGTACGTTAAGTTTTACTATAATTTTACCGATTAAAATATAACGTTCTCTAATAGTTTTAAGTCTTTAGAAAATAACACTTATGTCATCTTATTTAACACCTATATTTTTATGTTGCTGGTATTTTAGTGAGACATGCTAGAGTCATGCATGTACCTAAACTTAACTGCCTTTACATTTGACTGCACTTTTGATGCCAGCTTTTTACAGAAAATTAAATTAACTAAGAACTAATTAAACCACAAAAAGGCCAGTAAAAAGTGCCATACTTTGTGTAGTAAATTACAATTTAATTATGACAAATTAAGGGACTTATATATACTAAAGTTTCTTTTTTTCTAAGGAAAAGGAAAGAAAAAAACAAAGCTTCATCTCTCATCAAAGATAAGGAGGGTTTAGTAGATGACAGCGAAAGCAGGAATACCTGCCCTTTGACTAAGTGCATGGCATCCTCTCAAGTCCCTTTCCTTTCTCCTTCCTGATTTTATTGCAATAGAAAATAGCTTTTTAGGAGAAGCTTCATGCTGAATAAGTCAAAATAATGAATGTTTTCATGTCATATATATAATTTATGTAGCAGGTAACTTAACCACACACTAACACACTTATACATTTAGCTAGAAGAGAATTGGTCTATGATCTCTTCTTGCATGGAAGCTCATGCTATGATTTTATATTATTTTATTTATCTTTTCCCTTTTTTTTAAAANCTTTATATATAAGTTTGCATATATAGTAGTAAAGAGGCTGGTCATTTTATGCAATTATCGATTTATTAGTTTTTATTTGAGTAAATAAATAATATCTTATTTAATCTGTATGTACATGACATAAAAATAATTTAATAATTGATAAATAAATAGTATAATAATTAGATGTGTACAACTACAAAACAATAATGCAGTCTCGAGTTTTGCTTTAATCAATGCTTTTTAATAAAATTTTAAGCTTTCACTTTAAACTATAAATTTACAATTTAATAGTAAAATAGTTAAAAACGTAACCAATTAATGTGCCTAGCTTGGTGAAATTTCACGTCCAGTACAGTTTGTGGGCACTATGAGTAGTTAATTTGTTCGGGGACGTTTAACAAATTTATTCGTCCTTTTTGGATCTAATTATTTTTACTTTTATTACTTAGGCTTCACAATTTTTAAAGCAACAGTGAATTGAGGTGATGCTATATGATGTGATAGTCCAACACTCCAACTTAATCAATTGCCCAAATTTGACACGGTAAAAATGTTTTATAACGTGGTGTGACATTTAATGATAATAATAATAATAACAATAATATGTTTGTCTAATTATTCGAGCCGTGAGATACAATTAAACATTAGGAAATTAAACCTGTTGCTTAACAATTAATTAACATTATGATTGAATTAAAAAAAAGAAAACTTGTTTTGAATAATAGTCCAATATATCCAAATTACTAAGATTTTTAAAATGAAACTTAATTTGGATTTTTTTTTTTTAATGAATGGTAATGTTTGTTATGTAGATCGATGTAATGAAACTGTATATCACTAAAGCCTAGCTAGTTTGGTATTGCGGTAGATAAAAGTAACTAAAAGCGTTCGTAATAAATGCATTTTTTTGGGTCTTTTTGATGTCGCGATTAGTTTTGATTTCAAAGCTGGTTTTGGAGATTAAAAGCTAATTCTAAACAAAATAATTTGTCGCGAAAAGCGTTTGTTAATCAATTAAAAAGGCTTTATTTGGATCACCAAATGATCGAAAGCTATAAACTCAAAATTTTATACTAATCAAAATGTTAATCCAATCGAAAGGAAACAACCAATTCTTTCAAAAAAAGAAAAAGTTGATAGATACTGCACGTGCACACACCCTCATATTCAAGCGTAGAGTGATTTGAAGGTATCAACCAACTGATTTACAGTAGTGAGATGGTAAAATGTATTTTCCATTGAGAGATCGATCGATTCACCCATCGTATTCGAGGGTCCTTAATTCAAGTGCAACAACTACATATGAATTGTTGGTAATGACTAATGACCCCATAATTAATGGTCCGTGTAAATGTTTAATATGATTGAGGGGGACTTAGTGTAACAATTGGTACACTTATTTTCTTATATATGTACCTTGTACCTCCGAAAAATTTATGTGTGTTGGGGGGATGGGGACTTAAAATCCACCAAACAATTGCCATCTTATTTTTTGCATGTTGAAGCTAAAATATTGTCTCTTGCGGAATCTAAAATTTCAAGCTAATCGAAAATTAATTGAAGCCATGGTCCCTAACTTTTCACCCTAATTTCAAATTATTTTATGGCTACAATTAGTAATGCTATATATACTTACATGCATAACTTATAAGGATATCGAGAAAGAAATCCAACCATTAAATTTCGTTGTTTGTAAAATGGTGTAGAATTAGTTAGTGAGCATAGTATTGTGTGTTTCAATTAATTAAGATCCATCTTTAGAAACAATGTTAACTCTAATAAAATTTACCACATTAACACCATCAAATTTTGCCGGTGGCTATTTCACTTAGAATTAATGGTATTTTTAATAGCAAGACCTAATGCTAAAGTTAAAAACTTAGATATTAGGAGAAAAAGAAAAAAAAAATCGACAACTAAACAAAAAGAAAACATAGTGATTAAAGGGTGGTGTCGCATCGTTGGTGCCTCTGTTAAAAATAAGCAACCAATTCACTTATATAAAGTGTACAAATATAGCAATCAGAGATCTCGATTTTGACTCGGTCTAACTAATTTCACGCCACTTCAAATATGACTCGGCTCATCTCAGCCTCACGCCATTTCAAACGCTACTCAATCCAACCTGACTTCTCGCCACAGGATAAGATCGATGCTGGCTCAGTTGGAAAGTGGTGATGCAATTAGCCCTAATACTCAATAGGTCCTTAAAATTATATTCTTTAGTTCTTAGAACATTGTGAATGAACATGCTAGTACTAAGAAGATGATCCAAGGTGTCTCTAGGGTTTACTATTATTTACTATCATTACTAACTTTTAGTCACTTCATAAAACATTATTATTATCATANGTTTGTAAAATGGTGTAGAATTAGTTAGTGAGCATAGTATTGTGTGTTTCAATTAATTAAGATCCATCTTTAGAAACAATGTTAACTCTAATAAAATTACCACATTAACACCAACAAATTTTGCCGGTGGCTATTTCACTTAATTAGAATTAATGGTACTTTCAATAGTAAGACCTAATGCTAAAGTTAAAAACTTAGATATAAGGAGAAAAAGAAAAAAAAAATCGACAACTAATTAAACTAAAAGAAAACATAGTGATTAAAGGGTGGTGTCGCATCGTTGGTGCCTTTGTTAAAAATAAGCAACCAATTCACTTATATAAAGTGTACAAATATAGCAACCAAAGATCTCGATTGTGACTCGGCCTAACTAATTTCACGCCACTTCAAACATGACTCGGCTCATCTCAGCCTTACGCCATTTCAAACGCCACTCAATCCAACCTGACTTTTCGCCACAGGATAAGATTGATGCTGGCTCAGTTGGAAAGTGGCGATGCAATTAGCCCTAATACTCAATAGGTCCTTAAAATTATATTCTTTAGTTCTTGGAACATTGTGAATGAATAGGCTAGTACTAAGAAGATGATCCAAGGTGTCTCAAGGGTTTACTATTATTTACTATCATTACTAACTTTTAGTCACTTCATAAAACATTATTATTATCATAGAGAAAGGTGTGCTGGGGAAAAGTAGTACTGACCCATGTGAAATGTTGTTGATTCCTCTTCTTTTTTTTTTTTAAAAAAATGGATTTGATACCTACTCTCTTCAATAGTCAAAATAGGGGAGGAGATTTAAAATGAGTAACTCATTTGTGCTATCAATAGTGCAATTAATCAACTTTGACCTTCTAACTAATTTGTGTGTTTGCTTCTGTGTAAGCAGTACCATACCTAGAAATTATTGCTTGCACTAGACGCATCACATGGCACACTTAATTAATATCCAATAGATAAGATCTACAACATAAAATTACCTACATATATGAAAAAGGAGGGGAAACAAATAGTACTATGTGAATTATTTTAGCCCCATTATGCTTAGCCACCTGAATTTTAAAAACTTTTTTGAGAAAACACATATTTTGCATAAATTTACACTTAAATTGTTTTAATGATTGTTAATTATAGAACCACACAATTAATAAGAAACCAACAAGTATATATCCAAACTTTACGATTTGTGATATGTCGCATTTAAACATCATCGACCATATTTAAAAAATCAGAATCTTATTTTGAGACCTCTGTAATTGAATTACAGGAGCGTAGCGTATATATGACACGTACGTACGAATACATCAGGTGCAGGGAAAATAATTTCCCTCAACATACACCTTGTTATGATAAGATGTTGTTGCACCAATTTAGTGTTGCACCTACCCAACAACTGCACCAGAGATTGCGGACAACTTTGACTAGGGCTCCTTAGGGCACAATTATTTACAACACTTTATTCGCAATTTAGTACAACCATGCATATATATATATATATATATATATATATAGTATAACTATAGAAGGCCCTAGGATTTGATTCTTTTTACACATGCGTTATTAATTATTGCATGTAATAAGAAAGAATATATGAGCACACTATCATGGGGAAAAGATATTGACCATCATGTTTAGGATATGGAACCTTTAGAACGTTATGATTTTGTCTTCAAGGTAATATATTATATATATATATATATATATAGGTTTAGAATATATGTAGGAAATATTAGTCTATCCAAACAATGACTACTGGGTCAGTTGCATGCTTATATTAAATTGTCTAGGTGGTTTCTTAGCGGGTGTTTGTTTGACTAAAACCGGTGAGAGATGAAGTGGTTTTCGATCATATACATATTATTATGTTTATTGTTTGATTAACTGTTATTTTATCTTCGATTGAAACTCAAACTTTTTGAAATACCTTAATTGATTTTGGCCTATTCAGAGCAGAGGTCAATTACGAAAAAAAAAAAGTGATCAGAAAAATATAATGAAATATTAACAATAAAAACTTCAACTTTAACGCCATTCAGTACTTCGTGCTAAATAAATAATAGAATTGAAAAAACTTTGGTTTTACAGCTATAGAAACAAGCAGTCGAAGAGAAGTAATTCGAAGTAATTCGGACCATGTACTTTCAATTTTTTACCATCTGAACTTTCCATATAGTACATTGTAAGTTCCTAACCATGCATTAAAAAGGAAGTGTACTTCTCTTGTAAAATGATATACTTAATTGACCATGTTTCAAGTAAACTAAAAGTGAGCCATTTACAATATAAAAGAAATCAAAATGGTTATTCTTTAAGAAAAAGTTTAATCTTTTGCCATGTTTGGAAACTAGAGTATACTATCGATTCATTTTACCCTATTAATTCTATATAGATGGGTTTTTTTTTGGACTTGTATGAAAATTTCTAGGCTACATTCATGTTCTTGGGTACATTGAGCTGTTATTGCTTTCTTATCCTCTTGGTTTCTTAAGACACTTGAGTAAAAGCTCAATAGTGAAAGTACTACATGACTTAAAGACTTTTCAAAGAGGGTAAATACATAAAAAAACTTTACTCAAAAAGAGTTTGCTTCATAGAGAGGTTAGGAAGGAGTAAATTAAGTACAACTGTGGCCCTTTATGGGAAATATATTTAATTTAGTCTCATAACACTGATAGGTTTGGATGATGAGGAGAATTTACATGGGAGGCTTTATATGCAGCCCATAATTGTTACTCTCTTTAATGCAAACAAGTTTTTTTTTTCATGTTTTACCAGTCATTAGAGAGAACCAGTAAGAACCAAAAAAAGAAAAAGAAAAAAAAGAAAGAGGAGGGCTTGGGAATATTGTTCCTGTATTATTACAAAATAACCAGGTTTGTTGTTTTTGTAATCTTGTTTCCTTATGCAAAATAAAATTAAATCACAAAAAATCTTTGGATCATGATGGTGCTACACAGTCCTACATTTATAACTAGTTGCTTCAACCTTATCAATGACATCCATTCAACATGACTACAAAAGGATCATCATCTTAAAAAGAAATGCCTCATAAGATCACAGTATTTTAGGAGAATGCCATACAAAAATCGAACAAATAACTGCAGAATCGATCCAAGTGACTAACTAACGACGAAAAAAAAAAATCACCCTTTAAGTATAAATTAGCAGATTCTTCGCATAGATCCAGAACATGAATCCCACTCGAAGTTCATAGTTCATACTACAAGAAGCAGAATAGATTAGAATAAACATACCTGAATCAACAATAATATGTTCCTCAGATTACAAAGTAATATCAGATGAACCCTTCGTTCCTAGTTTTACTTCGAGAATAATATTTCAAAAGAGAAAAAAGGAAAAATTTCTTCCTAATCCTGCTAGGTTAAGAGATCACAAGTATTAAGCAGTTTCTTTTCGAAGAGTACCTAACTACTCCATTCAAGTGTTCCAATTAAGGATTATAAGAAGGATTTAGTCCCAACTCCACTACATCTCCACTCTCTCCATTTATCCCACCTGCTTCCTTTGCATTAGTAGTAGTTAGAACTAATACCAATTCCTTTCTCTTGGAATTTAGTGTTCTCTTTTCTAGAGCAGTAAATAAGAATGCAATCACCAGCATTTGATAGTCGAGCATGAAGTTGTTTAAAACCTGGACAAAGAGAAACATTTTTCAGATAGAAATGATGAATATGAATCAAATAAAAGACGAGAACTCTAGGTATATACAGCCCTGCTGAAATATCTATTTACACACATAAAGCAACAAAATCTGAATTTTTGTCTTTACATATATACACCCTTGTACTCGCCAAAGTGCCCGTCTAAAAGAACTTTCTGTAAGCAACTCACATTAATTGCATGATTCCCCAACTTACGATATGAGTTTTTCTATACAAAACTCCACTTGCAAATGGTATATTTGAAAATTTAGATTTACAGATGTATATATGTGTAAATAGATGATTTTGCATGGGGTATATACATGTAAAAGCAGCTAAAAAGTCCAACTAAAAGTTTCGGAAAAAAAAGGGGAAAGAACTTAGTGAAATCAAAAGTAGAAGTTCATCTTTGTAGACATGAAATACTAGTAAAATATTAGTGGAAAGAAGAACTAATAATCAAGAATATGCAGGTAATAAAAACAAGCTATCCCTCTGTATGGTCAACAACACCTGCATATGCACTATTACCGATGTTTCTACAAGAGGAGTGGTTACAGTGGAGTAGAGAATCATACAAACACCTATAAATATAGAAACAGTCCCTAAATCATACCGTATCACAGTTCAATATCATGGCTTCTCACAAAGTACTCATTGCAATTTCTATTGTTTCCTTTTACTTCTCCCTTTCCCTTGCTTTCCCTGGATTCAACCCTTTCTGGGGTGGTTTTCCTGTTGGGGGAGTTCCACAGTGGAGTCTATACCCAGAATACTATCAATTCTCTTGCCCTCAAGTAGATGAAATTGTGATGTCTGTTTTAGAGAGGGAAATTGCAAAGGAACCTAGAATGGCTGCTTCTCTCCTTAGGCTTCATTTCCATGATTGCTTTGTTCAGGTTAAATAAGTATATTCTGACTATCGATGTAGCAGGGTTTTTTTATTTCACGTATTAAGAAATGCTATTATGGACACTATATTTAGTCACCAAAACAATAATTAGCTAGTGAATGAGAACTGTCATTGGTCAAGCATCGTGTTGCATTTACAGTTCAAATCAACTTTAGCGGTATAATAAGATAGATATTTCGTATTTATATATGTAGCCATGCAATGTTATCTATCACATACCGTACATACACCTGCAAACTGTCAATTTTCATATATACATGTATATTTTTGTACTTAAATGTGCTCCTTATGGAAAAACTTTTTCTAATACAAAAAACCAACTAACTAGCTTTAACTTGACAATTTGTCAACCTATGAGTATTTCTCATGAAACTGCACCGTCATGGGGCATATATGAATTTAGATTTTAAAGGGGTATATACACAAGCAGGCGATATTGGATCAATGTATATCTAAAGTTCCCAAACTCCAAAATCCCATCCTTAATGTAGCAGTAGATCACACTAACATTTCATCTTGTATTCATACTAATCTTGTTCAATAAATTGAGCCATTTCAGGGATGTGATGCATCACTTCTATTGGATGATAGCGAGAAAATTGTAAGTGAGAAAGGTGCAGTTCCAAATAAGAACTCTCTAAGAGGGTTTGAAGTGATTGATGAGATAAAAGCCAAAGTTGAAGAAGTATGCCCAGGAACTGTTTCCTGCGCTGACATTGTTGCTCTCGCCGCAAGAGATTCTACTGTATTGGTAAGATAAAATTCTCATTAAAGCTAACAGGATTCTACTCAGCATAAGCTAAAGCATTGTTTGTGAAAAGATGAGCATAAATTTGCTTGGATTTATTACATTATAATAGCTTTTGTACTTAGCCTCTACCATATTGCAAAAAATTGTCCGACATGGAAGTGCAATATCCAAATACCATAGAATGTTTAAGACCCAATTTGAATATAAAGCATAGGTTCTTACATATAAGAAATTACTTGCTTTAAATTCTGTGACAGAGTGGTGGACCTACTTGGGTGCTTCCACTGGGAAGAAAGGATTCAATAACAGCGAGTTTAAAGTTTGCAAATGCCAATATACCTCCGCCAAATTCAACCTTACAGCATCTCCTAAAACTCTTCCAAAGGCAAGGGCTGGATGAAGTGGATCTGGTAGCTCTCTCAGGTATATGAATTTGTCATTCAAGAGATTTACCATCCAAAACAAGTAGCATTTCTCAAAATTATCGTCTTGAAAATAGGTTACTAACTGTTAGTTAAAGAGAATGTATAGTGAGGTGTACAAGTCATATAACTAGAGTTAGGAGCAATAGTTTTGTCCAGACAGGTACATCTAGAAGCTACTAAACCTTCGAGCATCAATGTTTCTCTGCACCGGCCAATTCCCATAGGACATTTAAACAATTAATTGACATGGCCCATGAGTTCCTAAACAAAGAAAGACGAGCTAATCAGTTTACAGAGAAGTGCTTCTGTTAGACAGTGTCTCAACTTTGTTGCATTAGTTTTTAATAACAAGTAATGCAGGATATTTTTGTGTCAGGCTTTGGCATTTCACTGTTTCCAACCAAAAGCTGTTTTTGGCTGGTTCCATCTACTGCATTAATAAAAATGCATATATCCCTAGGTTACCTGATTCTTAATATTCAATCTCTTCTTGTTCCTAAGCAGAAAAAAGAAGAATTCCATTCTATACATTCAATGTTTGTAAAACCATCACTATGCAAATTAGAAATTCTATACAAATTGAACGCCATGGGCATTGCCTCTTCCAATATTTATTTAGTTGTCTAGTCAATGGTGCCGCACACTCCTGCTAGAAACTCTCACTAATAAATCAATAACAACTATCGTTCACCACGTATTACTAGCAAACCAATTTGGTTTATTCCATTTCATTTTCATCTTCAATTGCCCCTTTTAACAGGAAGCCATACAATTGGAATGGCAAGATGTGTGAGTTTCAAACAAAGGCTCTACAACCAGAATGGAGATAATGAAGCGGACGCAACCCTAGAAAAAAGCTTCTATTACACTTTGAGATCAGTGTGTCCCCGCTCGGGTGGCGATAACAACATAACTCCCCTTGATTTCACTAGTCCCACAAAGTTTGACAACTATTACTACAACTCGATTATGCAAGGAAAAGGACTCCTTAACTCAGATGAAGTTCTTCTGACTGGAAATGATGCAAAAACAATGGATTTGGTTAAAAGTTATGCAGAAGATGAACAGCTCTTCTTTGAACAGTATGCTAAGTCAATAGTCAAAATGGGGAACATAAGTCCCCTCACTGGCTTTAATGGAGAAGTTCGCAAGAATTGTCGCAGTATTAATGAGGATATATAGTCATCCAGTTATTTTGGCTTTTTTGCACTTGTCCTGGTTAGTACGAGTATTCTATGGTGTTTGAGTGTGCTAACTCTTATAGTTTCTTGTTTGCTATGATGCATCTGTAATCAATATTGCTGTTATTGCTTAATGTACTGCAACTCCTTCAAAGGAAGCATGGCTTGTTAAATCGGCTTAACAAAGTTATTCAAACTTTGGCTATTGTGACAAAACTTCCCTTGGATGTATCTCCCAACTAGATGTCCTACAGCATTCTATTTTTTATGCTGTTGCTATTTTTGCACCGAAAAATCAATAATTAAGTATGTATAAATAGGTGTATCTTGTAACATGCAGAACTGAACCTATTTTAAGCCAAAATAGCGGTTAAACATTAGAGTTAATTGGTTAAGAAAAAGTTGCAGACAACAGTAAGCAGCAAGTCAACTCAGAAAAGTACAAAATTGGGGTATGGTAAAAGCATCAATTCCTTATATTTGTAAGATATAAAAGAAAAAAAAAAATACGGTAGTATTCTCTGTCGCATGCAAAAATAGAGAAGAACCTGAAAATTTAATAATCTATTTGTTCACATTGACCCATATCTCCTCTCATTTGCTCTTTGTGTTGCTTGTGCTGGATCAGCAGGACGCTCCCAAGATGCTTGATTTACAAAATTGCCATTAGTAGTGTCTGCTGGTATATAACCCCTTGGTCCATTCACCTGATTTTATAACAGATCAAATTAAATTCTTCATTGAGATTATCATCACTAAGCCAAAAATAAAAAAAAGATAGTGACCACAAAGGAAAAAAAAGAGAGAAATCTTGTCCAATAAGAAGTCACTCACAGCTTGCAAACAGGCGGAGAGAAGGGTCATTCCAGGCAATGCATCAAGACCATACTGCAAAAGGTGGAAAGTGGTCAGTGTAATAACTTTTCATTGTATGATATTTTACAAAAAAAGAAAAGAAAAAATGGCGAATATGTTGCCCAGAAAAATTCTACTTATAATTGAGTGCAAACCAACCAGATGCTGGACACGTGTTTTGTAGATGAACCCTCCACAGCAAAATATAGTTGATAGGACAATGAAGCTGGATCAGGAGCATTGCAGACCAAATCACAACCAATTAAAGTTTTGGCAAGTTTAAACTGTAATTACTAAAAGTTAGGGGGTAAAAGTAAGTATATTTCAGCAGAATATACTTTAAGGAACCATACATGCAAGAAAGTATTCCAAATATGGCCCATCCCCTTGCAGCATCACCTTCTGTACCTTGGCCATAACCTTCAAGACAGGAATGTGGTATAACGTGGTCAATTTTTCCATATCGAAAAAGATGAGATGGTCATCAGCACAAGAAGTTTTGACAAAAGCTTCTATTAGTTCATGGTTGGATAGTTGCTTGATAGCTGGTATTAATTGAACATAACAGAGTCAAGATAAGACTAGAATCTAGATGTATATGTTAGATTCAAGATCTTTCTCTTTATCATAATTAATGAAACTCATCAATTAAAAATATTCTGCAGTGAGTTTTGATTCACTTTTATCTATTGTTGTGGGAATCAAGGATTGCCCGCGCCACTTGTGCCGCACCGTGCTGCACATGCCATACCGTGCAGAGGCCATGCCGGCACGTGGTGCAGGGTCATGCCAATACCGCATCGACAAAATAATTTGTTTTTGGAAGTTTTTGGGATCTTTTTTGAGATTTTTTTTTTGTTTTTTAAGATGAAAAATTTTACAAAGATTTTTCCATACTTGAAATATGTAGATCTTGTAAATATACTGACATTTGTTGAAAGTGGTGAATTTGTTTGCATAACGAGACTATCTTTTACTGAAAAAATATAGATACGATCTCCCCAACACTTTGTCGTTTTAGATGTATTGAAGTTACCTGTGGTAGTATTTTTCTACAAATTTTACTTAATTATAACTCTAATTTTGTTTTCATGCATATAATTTCATAGTATATATAAAATATATATTTTTCTTATTACGACGGTCTTTATGATTCTATTCTTACAAAATTGTGTAAGATATAACATTTGAGCCATTTTTATAGCTATTAGTCTTAGAGATACTAAAACAATCAAGGCTAATTTTTTATGAAAATGTGCCAGTAGCGTGCCAATGGCACATGTAGTGTGCTGATATTAGCATTCCCTGAGCTGCTGTGCTGTGGCACAACAATCTTTGGTGGGAATAAATTTTGCTCCAAAACAAGAAACCACATTTACAGTTTAAAATTATATCTACAAAGAACTAACCACATATCTTGGTGAGAGTGAACTCAATTGGATCATAACCCTCAACAGGAATCAAGAAGTCAACTCCATATGGTTCATCACGAGCAGTTTCACCTAGCAAAAGGGTAAATAGAATTCTTAGTTTTCTTCTATTGTAAAAGACAAGAAACAAATGGTATATAAACTTTAAAACTGCCATACATCTCCAGTTCACATGTAGTATTGTGGGAGATAAAGTTGTAGGAGGGCTACCACTTGCTCCTGACCCTGAAATCTTTACCTCCAACCCTCTTTCTGGCGTAACCTGTATCACTTAAATAGATAAGTTACATATATAATCCTCAAACATACCCTGCAAAACTAGAATTCTTCCAGATGCCTCAAGATCTTAGCTTCTCACATATACTTCTCTGTTTTTCTTCATGAATTGGATGAAATCCCCAACATAAAATGAGGGTGTTTTTGTGAGGGAGAAGTATGTGTGAAAATTCAGATTTGACAGGAGACGTGTGTTAATAGATGGTATTGAATCAATAATTTAAAGGACAATAAGAAAGCAAGCAAATAATATGGAAGAAGGCATAAATGTATGCTAACCTTGAAAACTGGTTTTCCCACAAGGCCTGAGAAAGCAGATACAGCAGTGAGATAAAGAGAAACATGGGTCTGCTCGGTCCCAAAACTGCATGTTTATAAATTGCATTTACGGTGAGAGAGATGACCAAATAAGGACATGAAAGAAAAGTGTAATCCAATTTATGGAAAAGTAAATATACAGAATATTAATCTTTTCAACACACAGTTCACTTGAAGGGGGAAAAAAAAATAGCAGTAGCAGCTTAGCCAATTGTGGCATATATAACCTCAGAAGGTGTCACTGAAAGATACAAAAGGACATAGCTGAATGGATACTCTTAGTATTCTGATTTGCGGCATATAAAATAAGGAAAAGGTTTCCATATTATTTTACAGCTCAAATTCTTATACTAGTTACAAATGAAAATTTAAATTTATTCTGAAGAATCATAAACTGAACTTAACATATTCCCTATCTTTTGAGACTTCATTGAGTTGGCCTAAGAAAACGGAACTCTCAGAGTACTTATTATAGATGAATATCAAAAAGCTATAGAAAATAAAATTTGTGGAAAGCAAAATATATCACGAAAAAGCAGCTGTATGTACCCAAATGACAGCTGCATATGAAAGCATGTGAAAAGAAAAAAAATGTCTGTTGTCCTACTGATGTAAATTCTTGTTGGTTTTTTTCCCCTCATGGTAGAAGAGAATAAGATAAAGGTCGACAAATTGTACTTGAAACAACAAACTGTACAGTAGTTAATCAATTACTTTAAGCAAAGTTCTTTGTCCAAGAATTTCGACAACTAAGCCGCAGATGATACCTAAATTCATGCTGAGATTTTTCAAATCCCAGCTGAGTCATCCCATTGTAAACCTGACGCAAAAGACAAATCACACAGTTTATCAAAAAAAGAGAAAGAATCAATCATGGGGTAAGGATGGAACAAGAAAGAGAAAGGAAGAATCATCCTTACAACTTCCCATGATCGGGGATTAAAACCCATGGTGAAACCCTTAAACACTCGGGATCCACGCTTAGCACATGGGATTGCAAGTTCAACAACAACCCTGGAGAGAAAAGTAAATTGTGTAAAGTTTGAATCCAAAATGTTAAATTAAAATATTATTAGATTCCCTTTTACGCCAACCAAGAATTGACTTTAAAAGATAAGTTCTACTTAATTTTTAATTGACATTTGGTTCACCAACCTTTTGCAACAGATACTTCATGAATCTATATATTCAGTATGTTTATTAACCTACGATTGTCCGGATTAACACAAAGCGCATTTAAACCAAAAATTTTATGAAATGCAAGAACTAGCAATTGAACATTTAGGCTCTGTTTGGATGCGTGAATATCTTATTCGGTATATCCTCTTGATTTAGTTGAGAAATTTGTACATTCGGACAATGTGAAATGTGATCAAATGTTTAGAAGAGAATACCATATTTGGCCTTCAAGTTATTTTTTCAGAATAAGATGGATTACCTCGTAGGTTAAATATGCTGTCCTACCAAATCATGGGTAGCAAGATCTTTCAGAAGTTAAAATTCAAACTTCCTACGTACAATCATACTAGAAAATTCTTATACCAAATAAGTTATCCTTGGATAACTTACTATGACATCTAAACAGGGCCTTAAGGACATTAAGTTACTACAGGGCTTGAATTGTATACAGTGAAATGATGGCAACTTAGAAGTGAGGAAAATAATTGCAGAAACTAGGACTAGAATGCGTCAGCATGGCTGAAGTACCTGCACATTGTTTTATCATAAGTGACACTGCATATGCAACCAAGGTCACCTGCAAAATAAAAACAACTTGAGCAGAAAACTACTAAGAAAATCCAGTAAGATGTGAATATTGACCAAATGTAATTATGCCGACTAAGGTGTAAAGTTCCAGTCGAAACCTATCTCATTCTTGCAGATATGCCAATTTATTAAAACTAGAAGAGTTTTGAGGATTTGGCCAAAACTAGCAAATTTTGCTGAAACTCAACATGCTCTGGATCGAAATTCATTAGTCTCAGCCTTTCAGAGCTTTCATCCAAATTGATCGAGTTTTGGCTGAAACCACTTCATATGCATGTAGTTTCATGGTCTTATGTCAGTCTCAGTTTTTGCCCTATAACTGACAGGTTGCGGGCTGACCAATGTATTCTTAGCCCTAGATTGTCATTCTCTTTCAATTGAACGTCCTTATAGTATAATGAAGGCCAAATGATAATTTGCAATAAAGGATTTATCAAGAGGTGTTCTTTCTCGTTTGGGTTGTGCCTGAAATCATGCCCGCTGCTACCACCACAAAACACATAGAAAATTCCGCTAACTTTTTTTTCTATTATTATTTTTTAATTTAGTAGACAACAGCATGGAGCAGGGCTGACTCAAGAGGACAGAGGAGATATCAATAGATAAATAAAGGTAATATCTATGAAGAATGTAATCATTAAGATGGAGACAGCTATGAGCCTATGAGAATAAAGCCCAGTTACAGGCTTACAGCCATAGAGCATTTACGCCAGGCTATTAGCGTATCCTCCAAAAAAGTGCTTCTTCTCTAACGGAAAATAACAATAACCAAGCCCATCGCAGTTCTCAGTTTAACCTTAGCTAATCAGCAGCTATAATGGCAGAAAAGGTCATACAATCAGCTAAACTAACAACCCGAAATACTTGCTAAGTTCACAATGAAACAGTACCAGAAGTAGTGTGCTACTGTATTTCACTAAGGATGTCTCAAAGCAGGATGAAAAACTGAAATCAAAACACGATGGGAGGATGAAGAATTCAAACATATGTAGAAGTTCACCCCCACCTCGAAACAGAAGGAAGAGCACAAACAAGTTTATGAAACCTTTAGTAAACTACGATCTATATTTACTAAGGGAATCAGTTGAAAGATATTAACCAGTTATCTCCACGGTATAATTACACTCTATAAATAGGATGAGATCAGAAATTGAAATTGTGAGAGACATCAGATTTTCTTACCATTTGCTAAAAAGTAGGATAAATTACCAAAAAAGAAATGATTAAACAAGCTAATCCAGTTACTATCGAAAACATCAAGATCAAATATAATCCAACAAATAGAAATTTGGAAAAACTGGGAAAAGTATTACAGACCTTTACATGCTCCATTTAAGCAATTTCCACATATAATATTCACCTGAGATGGGCATGCCCAAGTATGGATAAAGTTATCTAATGTAAATGAAGTGAATGATTACCAAATGTGTGGGAAACTGATGAATGCTGAATTGACAATCGAAAGTAATCAGTTACCAACCTGAGCTGTACGGCCCAATTTGTCAAAGCTTTGTTCACAATTAGTTAAGTCTCCATAGTAGAATCTCTGAAATAAGAATTAAAAGAGGATTAAAGAAAGAATGCTAATTAGAATTTATTTATTGACAACATAAACATGACTCTGATCTGACATACACAATGTAAGGGTGCTTTTATCATTTAAAATACACAAAAAGAAATCTCTACAAACAAACCAAAAGAGCAAACAAACCACTTCTCTATATTTGAGATGACTCTATCTAGCATTAAGATTAAAGGCCAATTTGATTTGATTCAAAGTTGAGTTGAGTTGCTTGCCATACCAGGACAAGCTACTGCAATGGCTAACTTAAATGAAAACCAGTTGATTCATTACTTTTGGAAAGTATTGAGGGCGCTACAAATTTACCTGAATGAAGTCTAGAGTCTTCGAACCAGCAATAAACTGGCTTGAAGTAGTAAAACGGCCAAAATCAACATAACCCTGCAATATTAACATAAGGGACAAATCAATTGCACTATGCAGCATAGCATTATAAAACAGGACTCAGAATGATCAGCAGATACACCAGATGCATCGTCGTAGCATGCTGGAGAAAATACAGGGCTTATGATGCTATTGAGGATATGAAAAACAAGTGCAGGTAAAGAAGTTCGTTTTTAATTCTCATCCACTAAACAGAAAATATGATAGTTTCTGCCATTAGTTAAAAGTATACATGCATTCTATTTATGGTCTATTATTCTTCAATAAGACTTGCAGATCTCAATACTATTGTTCTTTTGCAAAGTCAAATGGAATGTCACCTTGTACAAAAGTGCTACATACCATTATAGGCAATTAGAATAGTGAACCAAAAATAAAGGATGCTTGTTTCGAGAACTTTTTCGAATAGTAAAGAGCAGTTAAGCCCAAAAAATAATAGAAAGAACTTCTGGGCTGCACCAAATATTCCGTTTTAAATATTTTAATACTATACTACAAATTGATATGACATACCGCTTGTGATCGGCGCTCTACATCTTTGCAGAATCGGACAACCAGATCAGAATCCTGCTTATGAAAATAGAAATGAACAACACTCTCCAGGTTAGACTTTCGAAAAAGGCAAGCATTAAAGGCAAAAAGCCAGACAACAAAACCATTTGATGTCAACTACTAAATCCATTTGTCTATCCAGCTCTGACTAAGGGAATGCCTTTCAAATACATAAATACAGACATATCTTTAGTTCTTTCCTCTTCTTGTCTTAAGTGTTGTTTCAGTTTGGAGACCCATTTATAATGAACTTCTATCAGTGCTAACACACTAAGGAAGTTGACTATGCTATTTGTGAAATGCACAATTGCCTAAAGTAAAACATATTAGGCATGAGTCGCATGGCAATCCTAGAAGGCATTACTTTGATAATTGGTCCAATGAAAATTTAGAAAATTTCAACCCCAAAATAATTTCTAACTCTCTTTTCTTGGCAGTGTATCCTCAAACTTCAAACCATAGATCATTTTTTACATAATCAGTCACCCTAATAACTAAATCTACCGAAACAAGTAACACTTTGAATAGGAGTAGAAACAGATACTAAATAAATATTTTTACAAGAAGACGACAATCTCAATCCTATAGATCTCCAAGCATACCCAAATTCAAATGAAGGAAAATATCACGAAATCAGCATAATGTATAAAGCTGCAAAGCATTCAAATTATTCAGAAAATCTCATGGTTAAGTATCTGGTTATTACCTTTCCATCATATTCAAAGGGCTGGCCTATCCAGTCTGTCTGGCAGCAGCTTAGAAGAAAACAACTTTAAATATATCCATTTCTTTGCTTTAGCTCATTAGGTGAGCAATCTCTACTTAAAATCATTGACAAAGGATACAAAATCAACAAGTCGGCTGTTATTATCGAGGGCATAACAATTGGAATTCGGAACGACAACAGCTATCGTGATTGGTAGGCNTGGCCTATCCAGTCTGTCTGGCAGCAGCTTAGAAGAAAACAACTTTAAATATATCCATTTCTTTGCTTTAGCTCATTAGGTGAGCAATCTCTACTTAAAATCATTGACAAAGGATACAAAATCAACAAGTCGGCTGTTATTATCGAGGGCATAACAATTGGAATTCGGAACGACAACAGCTATCGTGATTGGTAGGCATAAATACATGGTAGCCAAAAATGCCGCTGCATCATAAAATGAAAAATAGAACAATCCATTAGCTTTATATACTTATGCAGCAAAACTCTAAGTTCTTCTGGCCTGTGCTTTTTGCATTTCTTCTTTTTTTTTTTGGTTGAAATAGACCCCTCAATTTTATTGATTTTATACAGACAACCCTTAATTTTTGCTTTTTTTTCATTTGAAAAAAATGCTTACAGGCCCATCAACAATGGGCACCTCAAATTTTTTTATTTATTGACACCCCTCTAGCTTCTAACTTTTTGGAATTGAATGATTTTTAATCAAATAAATTGAGGGCTTTATCAAACTCATTGATAATTCCACCAGATTTAATGATTTTAATCACTTTTTACCAAATAAAACCTGAACAACAACTAAGTAGTATCTAATAGAGTTATCAATTATCATGTTTATATTTTATTTTTTTTTAAATAAAATTTTGTACATCAAAAGGTGTAGGAGTGGATAGAGGATTGTTTGCTATCTTTTCATCCAAAGTGTTTACTTGGCAATAAAAAAATAACTTCTGATTTTTTTTTTTTTTTGCTTTTAACAAGCGGTTATCTATTACTGCACTGGATTCATTGTAAGTTAACCAACTATAATAATGAAAGAAAAGTCTTTTTTCAACGCATCAAATTATATAGAATTACTGTTTAAAAAGAAAAAAATGTCAGCGATACCAAACGAGGCCTTAACTTGCCTAAATAGATCATCTCAACTAAGAAACAATTAAAAAGCTGAGAAGGTGTAAATAAAAAATACTGTAAATTCAGGGTTCTCTATACATTTTTTACCTTTTGATTATGAGTATTTGCGTATTAATGTTTCGTCACCCCATATAAAAAAAATTCAAATTTAATGTATAGAAAAAGCATGCATAAATAGTAATACCTAATAAATTACAACAAAACGGAGCATTTCGCCAATAGATTATCAGAGTTCTCCAACCATGCAACATCCCTACCAAATCCAACGCAAAGGGCATCATTAGGCTCATCACACAAAAAAACCGAGCATTTCCATCGCAATTATGACAAAATTTTCATACAAAAGTACGGTTCTTCATAAATAATTGGCCAAAAAAACTACTTAAAAAGGGGGGATTTGGACATGAAATTGGATCGAAGAGTACGAGTTCGAGAGAGGAGTCACCTACGAAGATCGAGAGAGAAGCGAAGCGGAGGAGCGTAGGGTTTATAGTGGAGTGGAGCTTCTTCGGTACAAATCGCACGAGAGAGAGAGAGAGAGAGAGAGAGAGAGAGAGAGGCTCTTCGTGCAACGGAGAACGAGCGACCAAAAATAGCTAGTGCAATACAAGGTAAATATGTATCGAGACCCCTCAACAATAGAGTCTTTTAAAATGGATTTCTCAACATTTTTTTTTTCAAAGTTTAATAATTTCATAAAATTTAATACTTTTGATTATTTTATAAAGATATTTGCCTTCCTTTTATATATTAATTTATTATTTCACTAAAGTAGTAAAGTAAAGCACGCTATTACTTCAGGGTTCCTTTTGATATTTTCCATTAGTTGCTTCCTCTATTGCAGCAACAGGGGCGAGAGGTTCGGCGATCACTGTAGAAGAAGATCGTAGCTCGACATTCACACTGTGGAAGTGTCGATCGATCCCGATCCCCACAAAATCCCCAAATCCCGCTCGAAGCAACCCTAATGGCGACGAAACCCTAGCATCACCGATCGCGGAGGAGCATATCGTCCCTTCATCCGATCGTCTTCCTCTGCTGCGGCAATGGCGAAGCCACCGTCGTCGTCGTCCTCGTTATCGCCATCTTCGTCGTCCTCGACTCTCCAGAGGAAGCGCTTCCTCCTCTTCGTGCTTCTAGTGGTCTTCTCCGCCTCCACCGTCGTCGGGTTCTTCCTCCGCGGCGCCCTCTCTGACCCCTGCGATCTCCGGCGGGGCCTCGCCACCGACGAGGTGGAGCGCCGCCTTCGCCTCCCTCCGCCGTCGACGACGACGGCGGTCTCCGCCGCGCGCGATAGCCCGCTAGGGTTCATGAGGTCGAAGCTCGTCCTGCTCGTCTCGCACGAGCTCTCCCTATCCGGTAATGTATCTCGGAGATGCATTAGAGTCGTCTAAATATGCATGAATATCACCCATCTATAAGGCATTGTAGATTAGGCTCTTATATTGTATTGTTCTGAGTCATTCGAATCAATTAAACTGGATGTTTCAATCAAAAGCTTATAACACAATTGCAATTCAAATTATTCAATTGATTGAATTGAGTCGAATAAAAAGAAATGAAAGTTCAGAGAGTGTAGATTAAAGAAAAACGAAGTTCAGTGGCTTATTTGTTTATACTTTTTAACCTATTCTAGGATGCATTAGAGTTCTTGCAGCATTCGAACTATGCTTCTCTTTATTGCTAAATGGATGTGTGTGATTGCTGGACATGCCTATTTAAAAGGAAATGTTTGTTATTGAGTTAAAAAGGATGTTCTTTTAAGTTGTGTTTGATTGCTCTACATGGCTATAGACAAATATGATTATAGTCCTTCAAATTGTTATAATTTCTCCAGTGTGAAGTGCAGGCAATTAGGCAGCCATCAAAATATTTCTGGCTTGATGCATGCATAACCTTGCAATCATTGTAGGTGGACCATTGCTATTGATGGAACTTGCATTTCTTCTAAGAGGAGTTGGTTGCCGAGTAGTATGGATTACAAACCAGAAATCAGACGAAACGAATGAAGTGATGTATAGCTTAGAACATAAGATGTTGAACCGTGGAGTTCAGGTGTGTGTTTTTTTTCGTTTTTGATTGACCAACATCATATATTCCTTGTATTACTTTGATTTCCTAGTTCAGATTCTTGCCAAGTCAACCTCATTTGGTCCTGTGCTAAGCAGAAAAATCATGTGCATATGTCAGCCTAATACTACCCATTAAGCCTTAGTAAACTTGCATGTGTAGCTGCCACTGGAATTCAGATTCTGAGTGGTTTGACAATTATATTAATAGATTAAATTCCTCTATGCTATGAAATCAAAATGGCAATGCCAATACAGATTTCTATGTTGCTCCTTTCTGTTTGCTCTTTGGGGTTTTGAAATTCTGTAAATAGTGATGCTGCAGAATTAGATTGGATGCTTTATTTCCTTCTTCTGTTTGTTGTTCCTTGGCCATTAATAGAATGATTTACTCATTAGAAATATTCCACAAATTGCATCTCAGTTACTAACAGCTCGTTTGGTTACAGTGTGTGAAATAGCAGATGCTGGAATCGGTTGTCTATTGGTGTGAAGTCTGTTTAGTTTTAAATGCTATTTATGCTATTATTTTAATTTCTTAGTGTGATTTAACTTTTAAAGCACAGGTATGGAAGAAAAACGTGATAGAAGAACCAGTAGAATTTTTTTTTTCTCTTATGATCGACCTCTTTGAGGATTCCTTTGGAAACCATCTCTGAAAATTTTGAATATTCATTTTACCTCATATTTTTGTTCGTTTATTGATACTTTTGTTTTCCTCTCTAAGTTTCTGTCTAATCCTGCTATTGCGACATTGCCAGGTTTTCTCTGCCAAAGGTCATGAGGCGATTGATACTGCTCTAAAGGCTGATTTGGTTGTTTTAAACACAGCTGTTTCTGGGAAGTGGCTCGATGCTGTTCTGAAGGAACATGTTCCGAAAGTTCTTCCGAAGATTTTGTGGTGGATTCATGAAATGCGAGGACACTATTTTAGTCTCGAGTATGTCAAACATCTTCCTTTGGTTGCCGGTGCTATGATTGACTCTTATACAACGGCCGAGTATTGGAAGAATAGGACTCAACACCGTCTAAAGTATGTTCCAAAAGCAAGAATTTTGTTTGGAAGTTGTGTTTATGGTCTTAATAGCATCCTCTCAATTAACTTTTGAATGGCTCGAAATTGTTTCTATTTATCCTCCCAAGACAATTTGTGCTTAAAAAATTAAATGTCAAAGTAACCTTTTGTGCTTTCCTATATTCTGTTTTCGAATTTTTCTAGTGAGTGTAGTTATTCTATATGGATTTCATCAGTTTTTACTAGCACATGTATTTTCTGTCCAGCATGATTTTTTAAAATTCATCCTCTAGTTTCCTTGAACATAGTTGCAGCTGCTTACTGCTGATCCAGAACGAAAAGTAAAATGTGGGTTAACAAGTTGTCACTGTTCCATTGAAAGCATTTATGGTCACTTCACCAGATGTGTCCAATGATTATATTCTTTCGATCTGCATAATTCAATTGGCCTGTTTTATAATTGTTTAAAAAGGCAAAGCTTTTATTAAATGCCCATAAATCTTTCCATTTTTGAAAATTAATTTTGTTCTTCTTCCATCTACTTCCTTTCGTAGCATACAGATGCCAAAAACCTATGTTGTCCACCTTGGGAATAGTAAAGAGCTGATGGAAGTTGCAGAAGATAGTGTAGCAAGAAGAGTTCTTCGGGAGCATATACGTGAGTCCCTTGGGGTCCGAAGTGAAGATCTTCTCTTTGCCATAATAAATAGTAAGTTTCATTTGCTTGTTGCATGATTTCCTTAATAATTGGGGAAATACTTCAATTTTGGTGGGTGTGTCCTGTACGTAATAATAGTCTATTGTAGTGTATGACGTTAGATAGGTGTCACATGTTTTATATTTTTTGGTTACAAGTGACCAACAATTTGCAGCTTAGCACCCTGCTAGTTTACCGAACCAGTAAGTTGAGCTTGAGTGTATAATACTGATTACTTATGTTATTTGTGTGTTGACACACAACCTTAGTTTAATTCAATCCATTGTCTACACAATTTGAACACACTAGTGTTGAGTTTGTCATGCTGAATACTATTGTTGCTTAACAGTTTAGGGCTCATTCAAGACAATATCATGTTGCACATTCTATCAATTTTTTTCCCCCATTTTATCAAGGGTTTTTTTTTCCTTTTGAGAATGTTATTATATGGGAACATTATTCAAATAGAGGAATATTCTGTTAAAGGAGTAGCCCTTCTCGACTGTATGATTGAAAGCTCATAACTAATAAAGATTTTTATTCTTCGTATTTGTGTAAATTTTTTTGAGCTGTGATATGTGGTTTTTTTCCCTTTCAGTTGATCTTTTATGTGACAATAGTGCAGGTGTCTCACGTGGGAAAGGTCAGGATTTGTTTCTTCAGGCATTCCATCAGAGCCTGCAGCTTATCCGAGAACAGAAACTGCAAGTGCCATCAATGCATGCAGTCGTAGTTGGTAGTGATATGACTGCTCAGACCAAATTCGAGACAGAACTTCGTAACTTTGTATTAAAGAAAGGAATCGAGGATTGCGTTCACTTTGTCAATAAAACTTTGACAGTTGCTCCCTATTTGGCTGCGATAGACGTGCTTGTTCAAAACTCTCAGGTAAATATAGGAAATTACCAATTCATACAAATATATTTTTGATTTATTGATTTATCTGTGTAGTTTTCATGTTTGCCTCTTTCCGAAGAACAATTATTGCAATTGTTATAGTTGCTTTGTATTTATCTACCTATATTTGTAGCAAGTACAATTTTCTTTAGCCTCTCTTCTCAATTTTTCTCTCCCCTCAACTTCTTTTCTACATCTCTCTCATTTTCTTCATCCCTGTTAATCTCTATTCTGTGGCATATCTTTGTTAAGCCTGCATTGCTTGGTTGGCAATTTGGTTGATAATTTTGTTATTCCATTTGTACCATTAATACATTTAGCTGTGTATCTTCATTATTTTTTTTTTCTTAACTGGCAAATTTTGGCTTTGGACAAACTAAAGGTGAATTCAATAACAACAGGCCAATTATTGTCTTTTTACAAGAAAATTTCTCTCTCCAAGAATGTAGTTCTAATAAATCGTGATTGTTATTTATAACTATGATGATGCTTTGAAAATCACTCTTTTTATCAATTGCAGCAGGAGACTTTCGGTGGATGATGTTATTCCCTTGTTTTTACCCTCTTATTGTGCATGGGTATGATAATAGTTGCTTACAAATTTCAGTTTTATACCTTCAATTCATTCCCTTCCAGGCCCGTGGAGAATGTTTCGGTAGGATAACCATAGAAGCAATGGCATTTCAGCTGCCAGTGTTGGTAAAACTCTCTCTCTTTCTCTCATACACACACACACACACACCAAATTTCTTGTGTAGAATGTAGAACCTAAATAATACATGTAGGAAATAACTAATATTAAAAGTTGCCATTTCTTGCTCAATCATCTAATATTTCCAGCATATTCTGCTAAATAAGTATTACAATCATTTCTCTTTTTCGACTTTTTGATCATCGTTCAGGGCACAGCTGCGGGTGGGACCACAGAAATAGTTGTGCATGGCTCAACGGGTCTGCTACACCCTGCGGGAAAGGACGGCATATTGCCTCTTGCACAGAACATGGTGAAGCTCGCCACCCGCGTCGACCAAAGGCTGACTATGGGAAAGAAAGGCTACGAGAGGGTAAAAGAGCGGTTCATGGAGCATCACATGGCCGAGAGAATCGCTTCTGTGTTAAAACAAGTTCTCCAGAAATCAAAGGATCACACTCTTTCTTGATAGTTTTTCATTTTCTTCTTTTTTCCTCCCCCTCTTTTTGCCTATTTGAATCTTGTTAATTAGTTGGCATCCCTCTATCATGGTAAACTGCTATTAGTGCACTAACTTGTAGATCAGTGAAGACCAATGCAAGATTTGGAGCTTGTGCTTGGCCACCAGCAATTCATGTGTTGTGTAATTTTTTCTGTTTCCCCTTTATTCTCTTTGTTCTTTTGCTTTCATACTACCATCAATAATGCTGCTAATATGTACTAGATGATGCCAATAATTTCACCTGCATCGTAGCAACACTTCAGAAAAAACGACCAACTGCAAAGGAAGTCTATGGAGCCATAGCAGAAGACAGGAAAGCAACTACACATTTCTGCAAAACAAAACCTTACGTCATCGAACAGAGTCAGGAAACATATACTGTAGGAATGTGTGCTATCTTGCACCAATCTTGGCCGTGAGGCTTTTGGCATTGCTTCTCCAACACCGGATTGCAAGATAACAAGCTGAGCGAAGAAAGTGATCTCGGCAGATGAGGCAGTGACAGAATATTCTGGCAATTGTAAATATACAGAAGACCAAGGGAATTCAGGCTTTCCAAGTTGGCAGGCAAGGACTTGATGCTGCATTTTCTGAAGTGCAAGTTTCTGAGTGAGGTGAGGTGCTGAAACACTTGCTCATCCTCTGGCCTGAATGACTCACTGTTGAAATCTTCAACATGCAAGAAATTGAGAGAGGCACTGGCTCGTTCCGCCAGCAGCACGTAGAGCAGCGAGGGGGCGTCGATTATGCAGCTTTTGAGTTGTGACGAACCTCCATCGCCTAACTTGGTTTCTGCATGTGTGAGTTTCGGACATTTCTTCACAACGAGTTCTTTGAGGTGCTCCAGCTCGTCCAAACCCAGCAACGAACTAAGGTTTGGACAGTTGGTGATGCTCAGTTTGGAGAGTGATTTTAAATTGCCCAGCTGGAGGGATGCCATGAACGGATTGTTCAAGCTTGCCAAATCAGGTCGCAAATCATCCAAATGCTTCCAGTTACATGCATTGATTTTGAGCGACTCCAGCGAGGAGGGAAGGAGAGAGGTGCTGCCACCTAGAGTTGGCCATTCTGCTGATAGGTTGGGGCATAAGTCTATAGTGAGTTCTTTCAGTGAGCTGAGGGTGTGCAAACCACCCAGTGAGGTTAGGAACCAGCATTCTCTGATCTCTAGCTCTTGAAGCATTGTCAGACATCCCAAAACATCCGCTGAGGGAAGGGATGTAAGAGAAATGACATCTGATATCTTCAGGTGAGTTAATGAGGTAAGATCTCGCAGGCATTCCTGCAAAGCGCTGTTGGTGAATGCGCAAGAGGTGAGCTCAAGTAGTTGAAGAGAAGGGGGCAGGACCAGCTGCACCTCCTCTTCCTGCAGGTTTCGGTAGATTATGTCCATTCTCAGTTCTAGCCAATTACGTAACGAATTCCCGTCTGTTTGCACACTCGATTTTGATATGATTTTAGACCATTTGGACTGTCTGATATTTATGGCATGTTTATCAGCCAAGCCTTCTGAAAAGGTCACTACTTGAGAAATTGTTATATCCTGTGTGGACCTTATCATTTCTGAATCCTCTTTGGAGCCAAATGCAAGGGAGAAACAAGCATCAAGCACGAGTTTCGTCAGGGCTGGGGGAAGGATTGAGAGCTTCTTTAGTTTCCAAAGATCCTGGAGCACAAGATCGTTCAGATCTTGCGATAAGCTGTCTATATCCGGGAGGAATTCCAATGCTCGACACTGATGGAGCTCAAGAGATTTAAGATTGTGTAAGAGGCATCGATCTCCTACCATCCAACTCGGGCATATTTGACCCTGATAGCCCATGATTTCGAGAATTCTAAGCTGGGGAGGTGGGCAAAGGCCCTCGAGTACTTGTGTATCCATATCTGATGACCTGCTGCTATTACCGCTGGTACTCCATTCTAACCTTAGTTTCTCAATGCCTTTTTTATCCTTTAACTTGGCCTCAAGGGCCTCTGCCTTTCCTTCAACATCCTCAAGCCCCGAAATATGTAATGAGTCCTGAAGCTCAGTTAGCTTCTCCAATTGTTTCAATTCATATCCCTTCTTCTTTTGCACCTGGAAACACCGCAAAGTCTGAAGGGCTGTCAGCATGCCAATCCTAGGTACCCTCTCGAGCATGCCACCAAAACAATTTATATGCCGCAAATTTATCAAGTGGGTTAGTCCCTTCCATACTGATGTACAGTTAAGAAACAAAAACTCTAAATGGTAGAGTGTAGAGACTGATTTTGGGAAAAATTCAAAAGATGAATTCCTAAGATCAAGGTGGCGCAGATGCTTTAAGCCACCAATCGATTTCGGCAGCTTTCGCACTTCGCAAGAGCTGAGATCCACCACCCTTAGTTTCTTCAGTTTGCCGAATATGTCATGGAGAAGATCATCAATGCAATCATCATTGATAATGCCGACGAATATCAGCGTGCGGAGATTCCTCAAACTGCATATCTCCTCCTTTACATCGCTTGGTCTATCCATGATCAAAGAAAGATGACGAATCTCTCGGGGTATTTCCTTTGTCAAGCTTCCTTCAACTCTAAAACATCGGTCTTTGGAAACCATTTCTGCTAGATCATGCAATAAATCATGCATAACGTATGAATTGTCACACAAAGATGATGGCTGAAAGAAAGAGCTGGATACCAAATCATCGATGTACTCCTTGGCTACGTCCTCCATTTGCTTGCTCTCGTCCCGAGTCTTAATGAAGCCCTCTGCACTCCAGAGGTGAACTAAGCCCTTACGTAGGATCAAATCACCCTTGCAAAACAGACTGCAGTATGAGAAGCATCTTTGCAGGTGTGCATCTAGGTTCTGGTAACTCCATAACAGAGACTTCATAGTGTCTTTCAAAAGGTCTCGATTTAGAATGCTCTTCCAAAAGTTTGCATCCAGCCTTCTGCATAACTGACCACCCACCATCCTTGCAGCTAAGGGAGAACCATGTAGCTTCGAAGCGTTCTCCTTCACTACCCCTTCCAGTTGCTTGCATAGTGTGTTATCGTCAATTTTCGCATCACCAAAGGCGTAGTACATAAACAAGGACACAAAGTCGCTTTGTTCTATTTCTTTTAATTGTATGAAGTGTTTCGTGCCCAAAAGTTCTGCTGCTCCCTTCATACGGGTTGTCAGTAAGATCTTGCTTCCTCTATTTCCCACACTTAACGGTGCGAGTAGCAACTCCCATTGCTTGTCATCCACGCTCCATATATCGTCTAACACGAGTAGAAACTTCTTCAACTTCAACAATTTCGTCAATTCCATCTGAAGAGTATCGAGATTATTGAGGTGAGGGCATTCCATTCCAGATGCTGACTCTACCATCTTGCTCGTCAACTTTTCAACATCCATTCTCTGCGACACATGAACCCACATGATGACATCAAAATGCTTGGCTTCTCTTTCATAATCACATACATACTGTGCTAGAGTAGTCTTTCCAGCTCCTCCTAGACCAACTATAGCCACAATAGTATAGCTTTTAGCGAAGCTTGATTCATGTTCGAGCCCTACCCTCTCACGCAGCAGGTCTATTATATGATCGCGATCTTTGTCTCGTCCAAATACTGTGTGTGTGAGCAGCGAGGTGGTGACCTTCCGACCTGACTCATTGGTGGCTTCAGGCCCTCTTACATTGCTAACCCCTATGGTTAAGAATGGAAGGAATTCCTTGGCTTTGGCGGCAACATTCTCCAGGTTCATCAAGGCATGTTTCAGCTTTATATTTTGCGGTCCGAAAGTAAAGCGTTTCAACAAGTTTTTGATCAAAGGAAGAGATTCGAGACGCACTGTGATTCCTCCTGTGCTGCGCTTTACCTTCTGCTTGAGAAGATAATAGCAGTGCAGGTCCAGCACGTCCTCGGCTTCGTAAACAGCTTCCTCAAGGCTCTTCAACCAACCGTGTAGACGGGCCTTATGCGGGCTGTTTTCGGCCGCCTCGATGAGTATCTCCATCTGGGGGATGATAATATTCTCCAGGTCCTGCATCTTCTCGGCCACGTCCATGTCGAGGTAGGCGTAACCCTTGTTGATGAGGTTAGTGATGATCGGAGAGACCAACCATTTGAAGCCTGCAAGAGCCGCATGAGCCGCATGTTCCGCCATGGATCGATGATGCACGAGATACAGAGAGAATGAATTTTTCCAACACTCAAAGAAGAGTTCTCTTTGTGAATGAATTTTCCACACTCAACACTGACGAGGGGTGAGATACCCATCACAAGTCCACTTATTCAAGTTTTTCTCTGCTGCGTGATGGCAACCAAGTCATCGCAGCTGCGCATCAGGAGTCCAAGTATGCAAGATTTTCTTGCCGGCAGGACTGCCAGAAAATTTTCTGCCCTGCAGCAAAGACTTTGGCCCTCCAGTCTTCCGTCCCTAAACTTTCCTCCGGTGCATTGCTTTCTTTGGCACATCGACTTCATCATGAACCATCAAGTTTCCTTTCACATTAATTTCATTTGAAAGTGAAGGGTGGCTGAAGTCATTTTCAGTCATAAATACTCGCTTTTCTTGTTTGATCCGTCGTAAATTAAATTAATAAATCGTCATAATTGACTTAGTCTTGGGTAGTTTTGATGTCAATTACAAGAGAAAAAAGGCTGGGAAATAATGATAAGAAAAAAAAAAGTTTAACTGTTGTGATGTTTCTTTTTGTGGAAAATTTTTAGTAAAACAAACAAAAAGGTGGAGTAAGTACTGTTTCAAATTCGCTGCCTTTCTATTAAACAAATCATGATGATTAAAAAAAAAAAAAATCATGTGAACTTAAGTTCAACTGAAAGTTATTTTCGACCTGAAAATTAATTACGGTCAAATAAACGTATCCAAAGTATTTTTTTTGAATATATCTTTCATAATCATTCCAGCTGTTCTTTTCTTTTACTGAGTTAGCATGATTTAGCCGCTGCTTGTTAGTCCACAAAAAAGTCACCATGTTTTAATATTTTGATAACGATTTACAGATATTTTGACACCTGAAAATAGGTTTTTTTTTTTTTAAAATGACCCTATAAAATTTTCCAATTAGGTAAATAATTCTATAATTTTTTGTTGGTAAACTAATTCTTTTTTTTTTTTTTTGCAATAAAAGAGCCACGGAGTAATTTTCTCTTTTCTCTTAAAAATGGTGAACGACCGTCTTCATGAAAATAATATATTGTTCACTGTCTTCCAAATTCTTTATAAAAACGATGAATCATTTATCATATTCTCTTTTAAATACATTTTCTTTTTATTTTGAGTAATTTTTGTATATAATTCAAACAAATACATAAAATTTTTAACAAATTATAAACAATCTTAGCAAACTAAAAAAATTCTAATAAATAATTTTCGAGAAGGCTCACCGCTTTAATAGAAAATTATGAATGCAATGAATCGTTTATCATTTTCTTAAAAAACGGTGAATGATTCATCGGTTTTAAAAGAAAACTCCACCCCCACATTGACTTGGCAAAAAATAAAAAAAAAAAAGAAGTCCCCTGAAAAAAGTTTACAGGAGTTTCGTTGCCTGGCTGTTCCATATAGAAAACTAACAGCAAAATGTGTAACTCTCAATAATTTTCCTTCTTTCCTTTGTAGAACGTCACGCTGTCAATTCATTTTTTTTTTTATTTTTTGGAAATGTAAAGACTAATATATATGTAATTTATTTATTACAGTATTAAGATAGTATTCTAACATAGTTATAGGCTTATTAGGAATGAGACTACTATACTATCTTAGCTTCGGTATTATAGTCTCATTTTTGATCTTAGGATGGCCAAATCAATGATCTATACCGTCAAATATGATATAGGGTATATAAAAACATTGTTGAGTTAGTAAGTAATGTCAAAATAGACGAGAAAAATTGAGCAATATTTAAAATTTGAGGATAGGATTTTTAAATTCAAATTAAGGAGGCTGATCTTAATCTAAATAGTTTAAAGTATTTTCTATTAAAATTTGAATAAATTTAGATTTTTTTACACCGTTAAACTACAAACTCGTCATAGTAGTCATTGAAAATTGATAAGTTTAAAATGATTTGATCATAAAGTAAAGTATGTCGAAAAAATATAAAATTTTATTTCTAAAAATTTAAATACTCTAGATCAGTTTTAACTATGTGGATCATTGTTTTGAAAACCGTAAGTTTGAAAACGAGGCTATAGTACGGGAGCCTCTGTAGTAGCCTAGCCCGGTTTATTAGATGAACTTGGTAGTTTGTTAGCTTCTGATGCTTTTTGTTTGGGTGATAATCGTTGCATCTTCGATTTTATTCTTGAAGCTCTAGATACTTTTTAACTAAGTTTCGCTTAAAAGAACATCAATTCAAATAAGAGTAAAGATTATTTTCAAAACTGTGCCAGAACTTGAGATCTTTTCTGTGGCTCTGAAATAAAATAATTAATGACATGATCAGAATTTAACAGAGGTAAAGGTGTTTGATATCATGAAGCAAACACCGTCGCATCACAAAATACAGACGCTCAGACATTTGAAATGCTACCATATTTGTTCATACAAAGACGATTTGATAGATCTCACAAGGATGAAGATTAATGTTTCTTCGAGCAACCTGAAGGAAGGGATTAAAAAAAAAAAAAAAAGAGAGAGAAAAGTTGTATCTGAAGTGGCGGGACAACCTTTATCCCCTTCAACCCCCAACCAAATAGGGTGTAAGGGGAGAAAACCTTTCCAAGCTGGTAGGAAAGGAATTAACGCCGCAATTGATGAAATCTAGCTCAGAGAGTGAAGCAAGATGCTCAAAACTGAATGAATCTTTATGCATATTTTCAATAAACAACCACAAAAGAGGGTTGCAATCATCACCTGCTAGCGCCAGGGAAATCAGTGAAGTCATTTATGATAACACATATAAGCCGTGGCAAACGCACGCATGCTATTTTAATTGCTGCAGGTGCAAGTTTAGGACATTTGTTCACTGTCAGGTATGTGAGATGCTCCAGCTTTTGCAAAACTAGCAGCAGTTTAAGTTCTGGACAATTACTGATCCGCACGCTGGCCAGACAATTACTGATCCGCACGCTGGCCAGTGATTTCAGATGACCCAGCTGAAGAGATGTCATGAATGGACAGGAGTCCTCAATCTCCAGCTTGATCAACGACGTCGCATCTTGTAGTAAATCATCCAAATTATTCAAATTCGATGCCCTGATTACCAGCAACTCCAATGAAGGGGGAAAGAGGCATGTGTTATGAGCTCGAGCCGGCAATTCAACAGATAAATTCGGGCACGAGACTATGATTACTTCCTTTAGTGAGCCAAGCGCTTGCAAAATCGTAGCGACATTAGCAACCAGCATTCTATGATCTCTAGCTTTTGGAGCATCGTCAAACATCTCAGCACATAAGATTGTTATTTTTTAACTGATTAGTCATAACTGTTCGTTCTTATTTGATATTGTTTTAATAAACAGATATGAGAGATTGTTTTAATAAACTGATCATATCTGTTTGTAGGAAATATGTTTGTAGGAAATATTATGTTATTCTTTTTGAATTCTGTTTGCCATTGTCGGAATTTTTACACGCTTTTATGTATACTAGTTAAGCGTACGTGCAAATATACGTAACAATTATTTTAATTTATTTTAAATCAATAAAAATTTATAAATCATATTTATTCAAAAATTTAGAATAAAATATTTTATAAATTTATATATTATATTTTATTAAAAAATATCTATAATATATTTATTTAACAAATTAGTCATATTCATTCGTAGGGAATATTATTTTATATTTAATATATTTATCATAACCGTTCATTTTTGTTTGAGATATAAGCCATGGCAAACACACACGTCATCCACGTCATTTTAATTGCTACAGGTGCGAGTTTAGGACATTTGTTCACTGTCAGGTATGTGGATGCTCCAGCTTTTGCGAACCCAGCAGCAGTTTAAGTTCTGGACAATTACTGATCCGCACGCTGGCCAGTGATTTCAGATGACCCAGCTGAAGGGATGTCATGAATGGACAAGAGTCCTCAACCTCCAGCTTGATCAACAACGTCGCAACTTGTAGTAAATCATCCAAATTATTCAAATTCGATGCCCTGATTACTAGCAACTCCAATGAAGGGGAAAAGAGGCAGGTGTTATGAGCTCGAGCCGACAATTCAACAGATAAATTCGGGCATGAGACTATGATTACTTCCTTTAGTCAGTGCTGAAAACCCTCTAGCGACGTTAGCAACCAACATTCTATGATCTCTAACTTTTGGAGCATCCTCAGACATCTCAACACATAAGATTGCTATTTTTCAACTATTCGTTCTTATTTGAGATTGTTTTAATAAACTTATCATATCTATTTGTAAGAAATATGTTTTTAGGAAATATTATGTTATTCTTTTTTGGATTCTGTCTGCCATTGTCGGAATTCTTATACGCTTTTATATATACTAGTTGAGCGTACATGCAAATACACGTAATAATTATTTTAATTTATTTTAAATCAATAAAAATTTATAAATCATATTTATTCAAATATTTAAAATAAAATATTTTATAAATTTATATGTTATATTTTATTAAAAAACATCTATAATATTAATTTTAAATTTTATTATAAAATAGATGGATAGAATTGATATCAAAAATCAAAAATTAAATTTAATTCACAATTTAAACTCAAATTTATTATAAATTTATATGTTATATTTTATTAAAAAACATCTATAATATTAATTTTAAATTTTATTATAAAATAGATGGATAGATTTGATATCAAAAATCAAAAATTAAATTTAATTCATGATTTAAACTCAAATTTAAATTTTAATATAAAATAGATGGATAGAGCAGATTGATATTCTGGCAAAAATTTGAATAAGGATGAATTTGTTTCTATTTTAGCAATAAAAAGAAATTAAACAAATTTTTAATTAAAATATAGATTCACAATAGATATCTTTCGGTTTGCAAAATTTGAATAAGCATATATATTATTTATTTTAGAGGTAAAGATAACTTAAAAGTTTGTTTCATTGTGTTATTTATTTTACGTAAGGAAAGGGGAATCAAAACTTTTTCCCACCTAAAAATGGGTCTGAAATACGTGCTAGATAGTATAGATATTATATTACAGATAGAGATAAAAAAAATACTGTACTTCATATAATTATTTTGTACTTTGAACATTTAGATATATTTTTGTATCAATTATTGTAGATAATGTTATATACAAATTAAACTATTGGTCATACGATGTTGAGAATTTCAAGCGGCTCGTTTAGGGCTCGAGCTCGCTCGACTCGAAATTAGGCTTGCTCGAGCTCGGCTTGAATTAATTTCAAACCAAGCTTGAGCTTAAATTTAGGCTTGAAATTAATTTCAAACCAAATTTGAGCCGAAGTAAGCTCGTTTCCACCCTTAGTGAGTGGTCCACATTTGGACTACTCAAGCTGTCCACGAGAACTAGGCTTTCTTGTGGACCGTGCTTTTTTGAGCGCTATGAACCACGCCTTTTGGGGGCAAGTTTTCATTTCTGCCGGTGGTGGGTGGAAAACGTAAACTTGGTTTTTTTTTCGACAATTTTTTTTACGAGCAATCAAATAAGGGACTGTTGGTTTGACGTAAAACTGTGAAAAAAAATTTTCAGTGTGTTAGGAGCCGAATTCCCTAATTCTTGACCCGATCAAAGATCTCTCTCAGGAAGAGTGCAGGGATGCGGAACGGCTGTGAATGGTAACCCTCGAATTTTGAGCCCTTCAATTGGATCAAGCGATTTGGCTGATGAGGGATCGGATCAACCGAGTTCAGAACCTTCTACTATAGATTCTGTTCGGCTGGATGAGCCGAATGTACGGAATACACTGTGCTTTGGGTCGGCTGAAGAGCCGAATACCTTTATATATTGGAATTAACTTGTGAAACTAGTACAAAGGATGAGTGTGCCTCAGGGCATACAGACTCGGTTGATCTAACTTAAACTTACTCCTAAAAAAAAATAGTAAGTACGGGAAAGTAAAAGATTACAAATAGACTACTCCTAGAGAATACGAGAAAAATACAGAGAAAATACAGGTGGTCTTCTATTCTCGAGGAAAAGACCTCTTTTCTAGGTGTTATTTGCATATTTATAGTCCATCTCTGTTGGTTAGTTATTTTCCCATCTATGATCGACCACTACCCTATTTTTTGGGCCACTTCAAATTGATCAGAACCGCCCGTAACCACTTGCAGTTACTGTAACTTCCTGCAATTACACCTGTCGGTTACTCAATTATATTGTCAATGCTCCCGGTGCACACCAAAATCTCCCTTAATCCTCGCTCTTAAAGATTAGGGTTGAATAGTGCACCAGCATACCATACCACGCGGCCGCGCATTATTGGCCTAACACAGTGGCAAAATAGTTTTATGTAGTTTATTATTTGGTTTGTAGGAAAAGAAAATTAGTTTTCCATGATGGTTGTTTGGTTGAAAGGAAAAAAAAAAAGATGAAAACCTATTTAATATATATATAGTCCGGCTGCTATGCTATCGATAGCACCAAGATAGCACCAAGCACTTGGTGCTATCAAGTTTTCTACCGTTAAATTAACCCATTTGATTATTTTTACCCGTTAGATTATACTATTCAACCAAACACCCATTCAACCCTAGGGGACCCACATCATTCTAATCCTACATCTCTTAATCCAATAGCCAAAAACTTGGTAACACTAATGACTTGGTACTATTGATAGTATTCCAGCCTAGTTCTATATATATATATAGAATTGAGCTCCTATACTTTTAAAAGAATTAAGACATTGATGCTTGTAAGTTTTCAGCCTTTGGATTAAAAAATATGTGGTTAGGATGATGTGGGCCCCCTAGGGTTGAGTGGGTGGTTGGTTGAATAGTATAATCTAACGGGTGTAAATAATTAAGAATGCTGATCTAACGGTTAAAAACCTACAAGTACCAAGTGCTTGGTACTTTTACAAGCACCATAACTGGACTCTATATATATATATAATGGGCTGGTATGCTTCTGGAAGCACGAAGCCCTCCGTGCTTTCAAGTTATTTTTGATGTTGGGACTTTCGAATCAACGATCGGCTCTGTTAGAGTTGATCTAGAGTATTTGAAGTACCTAGAAAATAAATTTTGTGATTTTTCGATATCATTTGCCTAATGATCGAAGGGGCTCAAAATCAATAATTTTAATGGCCGTGGTGAGTCATTTGCAAGTTTAACGGTGTAGAAATATCCAAATCACATGAAATTTTGATAGAAAATTATTTATACCATATAAAACAAAATCAATAACTCTGATATAAAATTTTAATGTTATATCATCATATTTTGTAAGATTTTTATTTTCAGCCGTTGATTTTGAGTCACTTAGATCACTAGGCAAATGATGTCAAAAAATCGCAAAATTTATTTTCTAGATACTTCAAATACTCTAGATCAAGTCTAACGGAGCCGATCGTCGATTCGAAAGTTCGAACATCGAAATCGAAAACAACTTAGAAGTACGGAGCGCTCTGTGCTTCCATAAGCATGCCAGACGTACTATATAGATATATATATATAGAGTTGGACTGGGCTACTATTAGTAGCAAAATCCCATTGTTGCTACCAGTTTTTTAGTTTTTTAACTTTTGGATCAACTTTTTCATTATTTCTAATCATTGGATTAAATACTATAACCCAGTGGGGACCACTCAACCCTAGGGGGACCACTCAATTCTACCTAACTAATATCATCCTGACCCTACAATTTTTCATCCAAGGGTTAAAAACTTAAAAGCAAAAAGAGCGTCTTAATACTATTAAAAGTATTCCAGGAGCTAATTCATATATATATATATAGAGTTGATCTAGGATACTTTTACAAGTATCATCCCCATGTTGCTATCATGTTTTTAGCCATTGGATCTACTTTTTGATTACAAATAGCCCTTGGATCAAACACTATTCCACCTACCACCACATACCACCACCTACCCCCATCATCTCAACCTCACATCTCTCCATCCAAGGGCTAAAAACACACAAGTATCACTTGGGTGATACTTGTAAAAGTATTCTAGCCCTACTCTATCTCTCTCTCTCTCTCTCTCTCTCTCTCTCTCTCTCTCTCTCTATATATATATATATATATATAAAATTGAGCTAGAATACTTTTAAAAATATCATCCCTTGGTGCTTCTAGATTTTTAGCCCTTGGATCTACTCTTTAATTGCTATAACCTTTGGATCAAATATTATTCCACCAACCACCACCTACCACCATCTATTACCATCATCCCAACCTTATATTTTACCATCCGAGGGTTAACTCCACGTTTTCAAATCGTCGTAATTAACTTAGCCTTGGTTAGTTTTGCAGTCAATTACAGGAGAAAAAGAGATGGAAAATAATAATAAGAAAAAAAAAGTTTAACTGTTGTGATGTTTTTTTTTCTTACGCGCTTTCGTGTTAGTGCGAAAATTTTTAGTAAAACAAACAAAAGGGTGGAATAAATAAAGTTTCAAATTCACTGTCTTTCTATTAAACAAATCAGATGAAAAACAAAAAAAAAATCATGTGAACTTCCTTTCAACTGAAAGTAATATTCGACATGAAAATTAATTACGGGCAAACAAATAAATCCGAAGTACTTTGAATTTATCTTTCGCTTCTTTTACTGAGTTGCTTGTTAGTCCACAAAATGTCGCCATTTTTTACTCTTTCGATAATGATTTACAGATATTTTGACACCTGAAAAAGGACTCTTTCAAAATGACCCTATAAAATTTTCTAATTAGGAAAATAATTCTATAAATTTTTTTTTTTTGGTAAACTAATCCTCTTTTTGCAATATAGGAGCCACGGAGTAATTTTCTCTTAAAGACAGTAAACGGCCGTCTTCATAAAAACAGTAAATAATTCACCGCTTTTCAAAATCTTCATAAAAATAATAAATCATTTATCGTCTTCTTTTTTAAATAAGTTTTTTTTTATTTTTTTCATATATAATTATAACAAACACAAAATTTTCAGCAAATTACATATAATCCTAACAATTTAATAAATAATTTTTTAGAAGAAGGTGAATAATTCACCTTTTTAGTTGGAAATTATAAAGACGGTAAATCGTTCACCGTCTTCTTATAATCAGTGAACAATTTTACCGTTTTTTTTTAAAAAAAAATCCACCCTACGTGGCAAAAAGAGAATTATTTCGCCAAATATTTTCTTAGTAGGATTATTTAGCTAATTATAATTCAGTTAGGGTTATTTGGAAAAAAAAAAAAAAAGTCCCCTGAAAAAAGTTTTACAGGATTTTCCTTCTTTCCTATGTAGAACGTCAGGCTGTCAATTCGTTTTTTTTTTTTTTTTTTTTTTGGAAATGTAAAGACTAATATATATGTAATTCATTTACAGTATTAAAATAGTATACTAACATAGTTGTTGGTTTATTAGGAATGAGACTACTATAGATAAGACATTCGGTACTATAGTCTTATTTTCAATCTTAGGGTGTTCAAATCAACGATCCACATTATTAAATATGATTTAGGGTATATTAACTTTTTAGAAATAAAATTTTAATTTTTTTCAACAGTGTTTAGTTAGTAAGTAAATCATGTCAAAATACACGATAAAAATTACAAATTAAACAATCTTTAAAATTTGAGGATAGGACTTTTGAATTTAAAATCAAGAATCCTGACCTTGATCTAGATAGTTTAAAGTATTTTTAATCAAAATTTAAATAAATTTAGATTTTTCTACACCGTTAAACTACAAATTCGCCATAGTAGTCATTAAAAATTAACAAGTTTGAAATGATTTGATTATAAAATAAACTATGTCAAAAAAAAATATAAATTTTCTTTTATAATTTCAAGTACACTAGATCAATTTTAACGATATGGATCATTGTTTTAAATACCACAAGGTCGAAAACGAGATTATCGTACCGGAACCGACCGTTCCTAGCGCAAGTGGCAAAAGGACTTGGTGGTTGGTATCCGAGACCTAAATTCAAATCCTAATTGATTCATATTTTCAGCTAAATTTATTTCTAAATAAAATAAACGAAGCGGGTAGCATACTATTTCTCTCTCTCTCTCTCTCCCAAAAAAAAAAAAAAAAAAAAAAAAAAAAAAAGACTATCGTGCCGGAGCCCTAGTACTACACATAGTATAAGATTCTAGCTCGGTTTATTAGATAAACTTGGTAGTTTGATAGCTTCTGATGCTTTTCGTTTGGGTGATAATCGATGCGTCTTCGATTTTATTCTTGAGGCTCCAGATGCTTTTTAACTGAGTTTCGTTCAAAGGAACATCAATTTCGAAAAAGAGTTAAGTTTATTTTCCAAATCGTGCCAGAACTTGAGATCTTCCCTGTGGCTCTGAAATAAAATAATGATACTTACACACTTCGCCTAGGAATCAAAATAGAAGAAGTTCAATGACATGATCAGAATTTAACAGAGGTAAAGATGTTCGATACCATGAAGCAAACACCGTCGCATTGCAAAATACGTTCATACAAAGATGATTTGATGGATCTCACAAGGTGGAGAATGTTTCTTCGAGCAACCTGAAGGAGAAACAAAAAGAAAAATGGATTAGTATCAGGAAAAGAAGAAAAAGTTACATCTGCTTCAGGTGATGCGCAAGTTTAAAATCACAGAACAGCAGAGAAAAACAAAACATCTCAGCATGCAGTATGAATTAACAGGAATAAGAAATGTCAGAGACTTCAACTTATAGGAACATTCAGATGTAGTCTTTAAGCACAATGTTTTTTCATTTCTACACAACCAAAATAGCTAGAATGCTACACAAGTTTCTATAGTTTCAAACCCTGTTGAAGCATCAGAAAAGTTGTGCATTGTCAATACACAAGACAACAACCTGGAGCTAAACCAAAGAAGTGGATCATCTGATGATAAAAACAGTTTCTCAGAGTTTTAAATTCTGTTTTTTCTCTTTTTTGCAGACTAATTTTAGCAAATCCTAATGAGAAGAGGGATCCATGAGGCGTTATATATGCAAAGTATATATAGAGAAATAGAGGAGGTAAAAAGAAACGGTTATTACGGTTAGGATTCGATTTTAGCAAATCCTAATTAGATTAGAATAAATATTTTAATTCTAGTTATTATAGATTAAAATAACTATCCAAACAAAAATATAATTTAAATGTTAATTCGAGTAAAAATCTAATTATACTAGGATTTGGGATATATGTAGAAGATCTTCATTATTTCGATTCTCTCCCTCAACTTTGTTTTTAACTTTTCACTAGCTTTAATCTCGTGCGATGCGATTCATGAAACAATAATCTATTTAATTTTAGGATTTTCATTTGTTTTTTTTTTAATTTTGACATACATCATCAACATTGAGCAATGTTACCTCTACACCCCAAAACGGCGAATTTTGCCTTTGTCTTGTGAATTTTTTTTTTAATATTAAAAATTATATGAGCAGGCGCTCAAGTGATAATGATCCTGGGATAAGGTTAAGCAGAACAACATGATGAGTGTCACAGCTGTAGACTAGTCCAGTTTGCTTGAACAGGAATAGAAGGAAAACATGTGTCTTGATCATCACACTGCGAAATATCCAACTCACAGTTCAATTATATATATAGATAAATATCATCACATTACAGTATACAGATACAGACGCTGTCAATGAACAATACCCAATAAATAACCTGAACTGATGACATTCTTGCAGCCAAATTTCTAGTGCAGTTGATTGGAATTTTTAACTGCTGCTGGATTTTTTTCACAAGAAAAGAAAGGACTAAAAAAAAGAATAAACCCAAGATGATAGGTAACTTATGATGGAGCCATCATCATGCTTTTTGTGATCTCCTGTAGCAGAGTGGAATCAGATTATAAACAAATCAAATATAAACAGCTGTTGAGATTTGTATAACTTAGCAGCAGATACATGCTTCTCTCCTTTATTCCAAGTCGCAGATCATAACCAACTGAAAGAATCTTCTGATCAATTCGAAGATCATTTTGATTCCATGCTTGATAGTCGATGATTTGATGCTTAGTAAAACTAATAGGCCTGGACTCTGTCACCACATCTGGAAACCTTATTCTCTGAGCAAAAAGCAAACAAATCAGCTAATGAAACAGGATCGATAACCACTACGTACATCGTCAGCTTTCCTGAAACAGACAGTAATTTAATATTCAAATTAGTCAAAATGAATGTAGATTTACGTATAATTTCCTAAGACAAATATATAGAAACAAGCTGTAAGGAGAACTGCAAACAGATATAGATTTATGCATAGTTTCCTAAAGCAAACTTTCAGAATTAACCTGAACTTTGATGATGGCAACAACTAACCAACTTTGAAAAATTTTAATTTTACAACAAAAACTTTTCAATTCGTGTCATTTGAGTGACTTGATGACTCTGAGAAATTATCGCCTGCATCTGTTGCATCCGTACATCCATGAGCAATGCTTTCATGCATTCATCCGTCCGATCAGTAGGGCTGGCAAATGAGCGAGCCGGCTCGCGTTCGACTCGCGTTCGACTCGATATTTGGCTCGCTCGAGCTCGACTCGAAATTAAATGAGCCGAGCTTGAACAAAAAAAAAGGCTCGGAATTCATTTCAAGCCGAGCTTGAGTATTACTCGGCTCGCTCGAATTAGGCTCGAAAAGCTCGAAAAGCTCGAATACATATATATAGTAGAGCTACTATGCTATCGAAAGTATAGAGGATATGATGCTTTCGATTTTTTGATTCTTAGATCAACCCCTTTAATCATTTCTTATCTTTGGATTAATACTATTATTATCTTGTAGGGACTACTCAATCCTAAGGATATTATTTAATCCTGTGGGGACCGCAATCATCCCAACCATACAATTCTTAATCAAAGGGTCAAAAATTCGAAAACATCAAATCCTCTATATTTTCGATAGCATAGTAGTTCTACAATATATATATATATATATATATAGTATATAAAAAATATATAAATATAAATAATTTTAATAATAATAATTATATATTAGGCTGAGTGAATAACCTCAGTTTAGTAAAAAATTGGGGCCAATATTGTTGGCCATAAAAACAAACCCAATTTAGACAAATAAAAGACGCAAATTCTTTACTAAATTTATACCATTTTCTTTTTTTTTTCTTTTCACAGAGACCTCTAAATTTTTAATATGTTTCTCTTTCTCTTTTTCTGTCTCTCACCCTAAAGTGGCCAAGCCAGAAGCCCTCCAATTACTACAGAACAGCATAATACCCGTGTTTGCCTACTGCTATAATTGTTGACTTGAGAAAATAACAGAATATGTTTAAATAAAAATTATTATCATATAAATTTAATTTTGTATAGATGATGGATAGTTTAATTCAATATTTATCTAATATAATTTTTATTTTTTGACAGCCATAATGAAATGAAGTAATATGCGAGATTGAAGGCGAAGAGAAGACATAGTGGGCTGAAGAAAATTAGAATCAATCTCATAAATTATTTTTCTTACCTATTACTAATACTATATTCACAAATATTTTGTACTTTGAACTTATACACATATGTTTGTATAAATTATAGGATAATGTTCTATACAAATTAAACTATTAATCATATGATTGAGAAATATTCAAGCGCTCGTTTAGGGCTCGAGCTCGCTCGACTCGAAATTAGGCTCGCTCGAGCTCGGCTCGAATTAATTTCAATTCAAGCTTGAGCTTAAATTTAGGCTCGAAATTAATTTCAAGCCGAATTTGAGCCGAGGTAAGCTCGCTCGAGCTCGGCTCATTTCCACCCCTACCGATCAGACAGTTTAATCTATACTAACGAATAAGTTTGCATTTTTTCCTACCTAAGATTGGATGGTCAGATTAAAAGCCTGATATGCATCATCAATGTGACAGATCAAAACGTCACCCAACTATACAAACAAAAAGTATCAAGCATAATATATATTACATCATTAAAAGTTTACAAATTCACTGGTGGTATAATTAATATTATGTTGAAAGAAATTTAAGAAAAAACAACAGAACGCTACACCTTTGTAATGCTCGAGTTACAAGAACTAGTTCCTTCTCAAAACCCAAGTTTGTGGCTCACATATGCTTGATTATGAAAACTGTACTGCTCTATAAATTTTGGCGGAAGACAGAGTGCATGACGTTATGAAAACTGTACTGCTCTATAAATTTTGGCGGAAGACAGAGTGCATGACGTTTATGTGGAAAAACTTTAGGAACTACTAAATTCGTTCATTAAAATGACAAAAAAAAAAAAAAAGAAAAGATGCCAAATGAATATGATGTGTTGGAGCCGTCATGCATGTTGTTTAGAATTATCTATCCAATAGACTATACATCAAAATGTAATCTGCAAAAAGCAAAAAAAAGGGGGAAAAAAGATGTTTTTCCAGGAAGGTAAAACCACGTAGATGCTGCCTGACTTTGAATTTTTCATTTCGGTACTTAGTCTTTCATTTTTTTTAAACAAAAAAAAAATAGCACCACTGCATCAAGGTATGCATCAAGGTTTAAAAAATAATCCATCAAATATCATAATATATAGCTGCATTGCATAATATTCCATCAGAATAATTGGTACACTGTTAATATTGGGCGGAGAGATAGTGAAATAAAAAATTACAAGGACAAGCTTAAATATACCCCCTGTGATTTAGCGCATTTTATTTTGCCTTTTCATGTGGTTTAAAAAATTACACTTAATTATCCATATGGTTCAGCACTTTTTTATTTTGTCACCCTATGAACATGCAGTTTTTATTTTTGTTTCGTTGACTCTGTGATTTTCAAAAAAAAAAAATCACTTTTGTTGCTCTCTTTGACAGTAAATTTTTTTTGTTAATTAGAAATTAATCACAGAACAGTAAAATATAAATTTTGAACTACAAGACGGCTAAGTGAAAACATGCTAAACCACAGGGGTGTAGATTAAAGCTTATCCAATAAAAAAAGAAATCATAAAGCAATTGGTACAAAAGTTAATTTAAGAAAAAAAAAAAATTGCAAGTTTCATGTACCTGATTAAAATGTGCAATTGTTAAAAGTAGTGCCTGGAAAAGTGTACGAGGGCATACCACAAAGCCAAGGAAAGCATACCTCCGAATTTTGGCAAAGCAAGCCAATGCTAGAGGACGACTCAGTCAACGGATTACCCTAGGGATGTGCGATATTTTACACCAAACTTCGTCATCAGGGTTTTGGCATCGCCTCCTCAACTCCGGATTGCTATATTGCAAGTCGAGCCTTTGAAGTGATCTCGGCAGATCCGGCAATGACGTGATATTTGGGCAGTCGATAATACGCAGCTGTTGAAGGGATGATAGGCTTTCCAAGTTGTTAGGCAAGGACTTGATGCTGCAACTCTCGAAGACTAGGTGTTCGAGCGAGGTGAGGTGCTGCAACACTTGCTCTTCCTCCGACTTGAATGATTCTTCTTTGAACTCCGCAATACGCAAGTGCCGGAGAGAGGCAAGGGCTTCTTCTGCGAGCAGCACATAGAGCAGCGAGGGAGCATCAGTGCTGAACCATCTTGATAAGAGACTCCCTAGCTTGGTTTCTGCACGGGTGAGTTTCGGACATCCCTTCAAAGTGAGCATGTTAAGGTTATTCAACTCTTGCAAACCGAGCAAGGAACCAATATTTGGACAGTTGGTGATGTTCAATTTCCAGAGTGATTTCAGATGACCCAGCTGAAGGGATGCCGCGAATGGGATGTCCGAGCCCTCTGAATCGATTGCGGAAATCGGTTCAGGCTGCGAATCATCCAAATGCTTCCAATCACATGCCTCGATCTCGAGACACCCTAGAGACGAGGGCAGGATAGAGGTGCTGCCACCTTCTGCAGATAGGTTGGGGCAAAAGGATATGAAGAGATTCTGCAATGAGCCGAGGGCTTGCAAACCCCCCAGCGAGGTTAGGAACCAGCATTGAATGATTTCTAGCCTTCTGAGCGTCGTCAGACATCCCAACACATCCGCCGAGGGAAGGGATGTAAGAGAAACAATATTACAAAGGTTCAGGGATCCTAGAGAAGTGAGACCTCGCAAACCTTCCCGCAATGTGCTATCAGTGAGCGGACATGAGCGGATATGAAGTCTGCAAAGAGAAGGGGGCAGGACTAGCTGCGCCTCCTCCTCCTCCTGCTGGTTTTGGTAGACAATGCCCATGGTCTTTTCTAGCCAATTGTGCAATTTCTGTGAATCATACCCACGCCGTAAATACCAGCATATTTTCGATACAATACAGGATCTGTTTGTAGCAACCAAGCCCTCCATAAAAGTCACTACTTGGGAAATTCTTACATCTTGTGTGGACCTAATAATTGCTAAATCCTCTTTGGAGACAATTGGGAGGGAGCAAGCAGAAAGCTCAAGAGATATAAGATTGTGTAAGAGGTATCGGTCTCCTACCATCCAACTTGGCAATAGGCAACCCTGATAGCCCACGATTTTGAGATGCTGAAGATGGGGAGGCGGACGAAGACCCTCGAGTACTTGTGCGTCCATGTCTAACGATCTGCTAATGTTATCGGCGGTACTCCATTCTAAACGAAGTAGCTTAATACCTTTTATCTCCACAGGGGCCTCCCCCTTTCCTTTAACATTCTCAAGACCATTAATATGTATTGAGTACCCCTGAAACTTTCTTAGGTTCTCCAGTTGTTTCAAGCTCCCAATCCCAGCTACATTCAAAATCATTTTAGAGACATATAAATGCTGCAAATTAATCCAGTTGGCTAGTTGTTTTGCTACAAATGCACATTTATCTATATGCAAAAACTCTAAGGGTGCGTTTGGTTCGCATTATGAAAGATTACTAGGAATAAAAGATATCCGAGAATCTTATTCCTCTTCATCCTATTACTAAGAATGTGAAATTCCTATGTTTGGTTCGCACGGTAATATTAATTAGCCATGTTATTTAATATTGAAAAAAATATACTATTTATTTATTTATTTATTTATTTAATTTTAGATAATGTTACCAAAAATTTCAACATCTTTTTAGAAAAAAGAGAGAGTATAAGTTAGAGAGAGAGAGCATAATTAAAAAAATAGAAAAAAAAATATAGTTGAAATTAGAGGGAGTGAAAGAGTTGAAATTTTAGAAAGAGAGAGAGAGAAAACTTAGTTCAGAGAGAGAAAAAAAAGTTGAATTTTAGAAAGAAAAATAAATTTAGAGAGAGATATAAGGTTAGAGTGTAAAGAAAAATAATATCAATTAGCCGGTGGGTAGGAAGAAAGAAAAAGTTTAGACATATTATGATTATCCCAATCCATTAATATGAGGATACCCACCCTTCCTCAAGGGAATGAGATTAGTACTTTGGGGTGAATCTTATTCCCAAGTGAATCCAATATTACCAACTAGATTACTTAATATGTTTAGCCAAACACCGTCATATTTTTTTATTCTCATTGGATTACTAGGAATCTTTAAAAGATAGCGCGAACCAAACGCACCCTAAATGGTAGAGTGTAGAAATTGATTTTGGCAAAATTTCAACTGGTGACCGAGAAAGATTAAGGTAGCGCAGATGCTTCAGGTTCCCAATTGATTCTGGTAGTTTGCTTAATCTGAATTTGCCAAGATCCACCACCCTTAGTTTTTTCAGTTTGACAAATATGTTGTGCAAATAATCATCGAAATAATAATTAGAAGTCCCCGTACGGACTATCAATGTGCGGAGATTTTTTAAATTACCTATCTTCTCAACGAGACCCCTCAGTGTATAGATGCGGAGGAAAAGATGACGAATCTCTTGATGTACTACTGTCTCTGTCAGATTTCCTTCAACTCTAAGATATCGATCTTTAGAAACCATCTCTGCTAGATCATGCAATAGATCATGGATAGTGTAGAGATCATCGTCCTCCGTCGGTTGAAAGAAAGAGCTGGATAGCAATTCATCGAAGTAATCTTGGCCTATATCCTCTATTCTCTCACTCTCATCCACTATCTTGATGAAGCCCTCGGCGACCCACAGGTGAATTAGCTTCTTGCGCCGGATTTTCCGACCCTTCGAAAATAGACTGCAATATGAGAAGCATCTTTGTAATGGTGCATCTAAGTTTTGATCATAGTTAGTTAATTCGGATTCGGCAAAAATTCGATACGGATATAATTCGGATAAAATTCGTCTTTTAATTTTTAAATTCGTTAAAAAATACGGCTAAAAAACGGATTCGGTAATTATTCGGATACGTGATTTATACGGATATTATACGTTTACCAATTAAAAATTCGGAATCAAAAATTCGGCTATATAATAAATATATAATAATTAATATACTACATATATTATTTTTATATTTTTTTATATAAATTAAATATATTCATGATTATAATAAATATATATTAATAATATATAAGTTATCTATTTAAAAATATTAATAAATAATTATAAATTTATAAATAAAAAATTATATAATAATATTTATAAAATAAAATATATATATATATATAATTATATATATAATATTATATAAGATAATGAGAGCCCACATCGCGCTCCTCCAGTGCGTCCACGAGGCCACAAAGTGGCCTCGTGGACCGCGCATATACAATCCCCAAAAACCCCGATGGATTTCACTGTTCCTCTTCTCTTTTTCCGCGGACGGCCTCGGCGAGACCGCATCTGCCGCCGCGGCTCTACTCTCGGCGCCGGTCAGGGTGGCTGAGGAGGACGACCCGGACAAGTTCGGCGACGAGAGCGGCGACGACACGACCCTCGGCCTCGAATCCGCGACCACGAGCGCGGCGACGACCATGAGCGCAGTGACGACGCGACCCTCGGCCGCAAATCCGCGACCGCGAGCGCCGTTTTTTTGGTCAAATTATTCGCGAATCGCGAATAATTCGCGAACAATTTTTTTTGAGGAAGAAATCGCGTTTTTTATCGAACTTTTCGAAAAAATACGGGACGCAACCGTTTAATTCGTATTTTAAAAAATTGGCGTATAATTCGCGTTTTAATCGCGAATTAACTAACTATGGTTTTGATAACTCCACAATAGAGACTTCATAGTGTCTTTCAATAGGTCTCCACTCCAAATCCTCTTCCAAAAGTTCACATCCGGGCATCTGCGTAGTCGGCTACCAACCATTCTTGCCGCTAAGGGAGAGCCATGCAGCTTCGGTGAGTTCTGCCTCACGATCTCTTCCAATTCCTCGCATAGCTTGATATCATCAATTTTGGCATCATCAAAGGCATAGTACATGAACAAGGACAAGAAGTCACTTTTTTCTAGTTCCTTCAGGTCTAGAATGTTTCTAGCGCGTAAGGCCTCCGCTGCTCTCTTCTCGCGGGTCGTCATTAAGATCTTGCTTCCTCTATTGCCCACTCGTAAAGGAGCGAGCAACTGCAGCTCGACCGTCTCTTTCTCGCTCCATACATCATCCAATACGAGTAAAAACTTCAAGAAACTTCCAATTTTTCTTGAAGTTTGTCGCGACTAGTCAAGTCGCATCCCTTTCCAGATGCCGACTCCACCATCTCTTTTGTCAACATTTCAACATCCAATCTCTGGGACACATGAACCCACATGATGATATCGAAATGCTTGGCTTCTGCTTCTTTTTCATAATCCCAGACATATTGTGCAAGAGTCGTCTTCCCAGCTCCTCCTAGACCAACGATGGCTACGATAGAATAGCATTTAACAGAGCTAGATTCAGGTTCGAGCCCTGCCGTCTCATGCAGGAGGTCAATGATATGATCACGCTGCTTGTCTCGGCCGAACACTTTGTGCGGGAGTTGCGAGGTGGTGGTGACCCTCCGACCTGAATCGTTGGCAGTTTCGGACCCCCTTACATTACTACTCCCTCCGGGCAAGAATGGCCGAAATTCTCTGGCTTTCGCAGCAGTCTTCTCCAGCTTAATCAAGCTGTTTTTCAGCTTTATACTAAATTTTTTTGATAAGTATTTGATTGGAGGAAGAGATTCCAGACGTACCTTGATTCCTCCTGCACTACTCTTCACTTTTTTTCGAGAAAGTAATAGTCGTACAGATCCAGCACGTCCTCTGCTTCGTAAACTGCTTCCTCGAGGCTCCGCAGCCAACCATGGAGGTGATCTTTATGCGGGCTATTTTCTGCTGCCTCAATCAGCATCTCCATTTGGGGGATGACGATGTTTTGCAGATCCCGCAGCTTTTCGTCCACATCCATCCCGATGAAGGAGTAGCCATTCTTGAGGATCTCGGTCGCGACGGGAGCCAACCATTTGAATCCCGAGATGATCGCCGCCGCTTCTGCCATCGATTCGCCGGTCGGATGATAACGACGACTACGACGAGAGTTTGAGATTTGTTTGGAGTGAGCTGGGGATAGAGGTTGAAAAAGCGCTCCAACAAAACCGCGTCGTCGTGACTCGTGAAGGAAAATATCCACCCAGCTGAGTAATAAAATAAAATAAAATAAAAAAGACCGCCTCTCCGTGAACGAAATTTCCACCCAGGTGAGTGGTCATCGATAGTGGCATCCGCTGGGTTTTATTTTTCTAACTAGTGAAATACCCGCATCTAAAAATATTTTTACAACAAATTTTATTTTTTTAATATTTTTATATAGTTTTATAAATCTAATTATTAATTAAATAAAAATTATATAAAAATAATTTAATAGTTAAATCTATTTAAATAAAATTCATTAAAATTGGTATATGCGCAAATAAATTTATACATCACTTTATTTTATAAAGATTTATATAAGAAGGATTTGAGATAAATCTATCAAAATAATTTTAAAAAAAATCAATAGATAGAAGAAAAATAAATTTGTAGAAGAAATTGCTTAATAAAATTAATTATATATATACACACATGTACACTATATTTTTAAAATTTTTCACTTGAAATTTAAATTATGTATTTTTTTATACAAAGATATTTTACGTGATTTAAATTAAATATGTCATGTTAAATTTTATTATGCGATTTATTACGCGTATTATTAATAAAATTAATTAATTAATTTCATAGAGTTTAGAGATTTAAAATTTTAAATTTTGAAGAAATTTAAATTATGTTTTTTTTATACAACTATATTTTACGTGATTTAAATTAAATCTATCATGTTAAATTTTATTACGCGATTTATTACGCAATTTATTACGCGTATTATTAATAAAATTAATTAATTAATTTATAGAGTTTGGAGATTTAAAATTTTAAAATTTTGAAGTTACAAAATTGGAAATAAATATTATAAGTTAAAATTGAAATTTAAAATTTAAAATATAAAATTTAAAACTTTAAAATTTTAAAGTATCAAAATTTTAAATTTTGATATCAAAATTTAAAACTATATATATATATAGAGAGAGAGAGAGAGAGAGGGAGAGAGACGGTTTGGGAAGGGAACACGTGTCACCCTATGTACTCTCCAAACCCTCATTTAGTGTAGAAGAAAGAATAGATAGATTTGGAGCGATGACAACATTAGGGGCACGTTTGGTTCGAAGTCGGAATCGAAATAGGAATCGGAATCAAAATAAGCTGGAATCGGAATCAGAATGACTCATTACCTAATTTTGTTTGGTTCATCATCTGAATCGGAATCGGAATAAATCATTCCCATTGTCGGTGTTTGGTTCAGGTAGATATAAAAAATGTAATCAAATTAATATACTAACATTATCTTTATAATATATTAATTTAAATTCAAATTAAAAATTAAATATTAAAAATTTACATCAAAATTTTGAAATAATGTCAAAATTTTAAATCTATTTTTTTTAAAAAAATTAAACTTTGAAGTTGAGTGGATAATTTAAAATATGAAACTAAATTTTGATTTATTCAAATTCAAATTTAAAATTACAATTTAAATTTTAATTTGAATACATAAATTTAATTTAAGTTTGAAATAAAATTTGAATAACATTTTATATAAATTAAAATTTAATTTAAATTCAAATTCATAAGTTAGATTCGAAATACTTGATTAAATTTTAATTTTTAATTTAAGTTTAAATTAAAATTTAAAATTATATATTTAATTTTAAAATTTTAACTCATATTTTAATTAAAAAAATTGAAAAAATAAATTTAATCCGAATAAATATCCATTCCGTCCGGATTCAACTTTCAATCCGGCTTCCTAGGCCGGATTGAAAAAAAGGTGATTGGGGGATTCCCATTCCACTCGGGAATCGTAATCGGAATGGAACTCCCGTGTACCAAACACCCACAAACGGATTTATCCATTCCGATTCCGATTCCGATTCCAGAGTGAAAAAGAAGCGAACCAAACACGCCCTAGAGGTTTATATAATTATTAACACATTGATAATTGTAGTGCAGAATTTTTTTTTAATTAATTTAGGTATGTATGAAGTCTAAAACGTCGTATAAGCTTATTACTACTTTAATAATAATATATAGGAAAAACTTAAAAAACCTCCCCTGTGGTTTCGTAGTTTCTCACTTTACCCCCTGTGGTTTAAAATGTATCAATTTGCCCTCCTGTGGTTTCGTTTTTCTCTTTTTCTTATAAATTTTATTATTATTTTTTTCTTAAATCAATGATAAAGTTAAAATTAAAGAGTACTAAAGTGAATATTTGATAAATCTAGATGGGTATATGAAGTTTTTTGTATATAATTTAATGAAATATTAATGAAAAAGCTACCCAAAAGATAAAAATAAAACCACAGGGGGGCAATTTGATACATTTTAAACCACAGGGAGGCAGAGTGAGAAACTACATAATCACAGGGGGGGGTTTTTGAAGTTTTCCCTAATATATAATATAGACTATACATAAAAGAGCTGACAAAAATTTAAAATTTGTCCTTTTTTTTTCAAAAATATCTTCTATTTTTTTCAAAGTGCGGTTATAATAACCATTATTTTATAACATTTTAAATTAGGCTAAATTATAAAAAAAAAAAAATTCTGTCAAAATCTAATTTTTTACTTCTTTTTGTTGTCATTTACAAACATACATTTTGTCTTCTTAAAAAATAAAAAATATTTACAGAGGATACAGTGTTCAGTCTGGTGACAAAATAATTAAATTGCTTCTCACTCTCTTCGATCTTCTCCCCAATCCTGCTTACGCTGTCGTGTGCAGGCTTTCCTCCTCTATCCTGCGTGCCTCCTTCGACCTCAACTCCGATTTCATTTTCTCCACTTGCTCACCTGCTCCTCCAGCACTCTCGTCGCCCCTTCATTTTTGGCGATTGTAAGAAGAAGATCGAGGTGGACGTGGACGGAAAGGTGGGCGAAGGTAAGGGTGAGGCCGCGGAGGAGGGCGAGGATGTGTGTGTGGCAGAGGGATAGGCGAGGGGGAGGCAGCGGAGGAGGGCGAGGCGGCGCGGCTGAGAACGTCGGTGAGGAAAGAGGAGGCGCATCTGAGATGAATGTTTTTAATGATATTTTGGGTATAAAAAATATATATAATAATAGAATATAAACGGAATACTTACGGAACATTGATAGCGGGAACCAAAGTGAACAATTTTGGGTAAAGTGTAGGTTTTTAAATGACATGAGAGGAAGTGAAAAAGCAGGTATTGACGGAAAAGATTTTCTGTAATTTAGCCTTTAAATTATCAATGTATTTGATTTAAGTTTTTAAGCGAATTCAAATTTTAAAATCGAGCTTAACTTATCTTTTATGATTCTTCATATTTTTCTACAAAATTAGACGATTACGATCAAATAAAAATTTCAATTTATATAATTTAAAATTTTTAATCTACTTAAATTTAATAATAAACCTAATTTAACTAAATCTACTATTATTATTACAATTTTTATACCAAATTAGATAATTATGATTAAACAAAATATATTTATTGTACATACACACAATCAAATTTTATAAAATACATAAATAAAATTATTTTGAAATTTTAATTCTGTTATATAAAGAAGTGTTGCATGCGCATTTCCCTTCTTTTTTCTTTTTTTTTTTTTTTTTTTTTTTTTTTTTGAGAG
>NC_033630.1:12800399-12839576 GCF_001540865.1 Ananas comosus | reverse complement strand
TTAAACAAAATATATTTATTGCACATACACACAATCAAATTTTATAAAATACATAAATAAAATTATTTTAAAATTTTAATTCTTTTATATAAAGAAGTGTTGCATGCGCATTTCAAGAGAGATATAGATAACAATTAAGCTATCCGTTTCGTTTATTTCATTCAGAAATAAAAATGAGGGGGGATTCTATTGCTTTTCGGCTGAGCTATCGGGTTCAGTCCCATTTGAGTACAATTCACCTTAAGAATGGCTCAGCCTAACCATGGAGGACCCGTAATTAATCCACCAAGTCCCAATATTGAAATTAAAAGTCTCTTTATTAGAACATGTACACATGACAACAAGAGAAAAAGACAAAAAATAGAAAAGATGGAACAAAATCAATTCTATACATGGTACACAATCATCGGCACATATATATGATAGAGATTTGTACAGTAAATAAAATATGTAATCAATTGAATATCAAGGTATATAGCATATAATTTTAACAAGATCTAGATTTGCTAGAGGTAACATACACTTCTCTACGACGTATACTGTGTATTTGTATTTGAAAAATCACAAATTTAATTAAATGGAGGGCTAACAGATGTTCCCATGAAAATGAATTATTTTGACTTTGCAAAAATTATTTTCTAAATTGCTTAACTAACTAGCTAGTAAGTGTTGTATAGTAAGTGTTGTGAAAGAAACGTAATAAAAAAGGAAATATCTTTGAAGCAGAAATTTTAATGGCAGTGGTGAGCCGTTTGCATGTTTAACGGTGTGGAAATATTCAAATCACGTGAAATTTTGATAGAAAATTCTTTATTATATATACTATATAAAACAAAATCAATATTTTTGATCTAAAATTTTAATGTTATATTTTTACATTTTGTAAGATTTTTATTTTTAGCCTTTAATTTTGAGCATCTTAGTTCACTAGGCAAATGATATAAAAAAATTACAAAATTTTTTTTCTAAGTACTTTAAGTACGCTAGATCAAGTTTAACGGAACCGATCGACAATTCGAAAGTCACAACATCAAAAACGATCTGAAAACACAAAAGGCTCCTTATTTGCAGAAGTATAGTAGTCTCACTCAGATATTATATATATATATATATATATATGAGTCCGACTACTATGCTATCGGTAGCACGGAGCGTTCCGTGCTACCAAGTTGTTTTCGATGATGCGGCTTCCAAATCGACGATCGGCTCCGTTAGACTTGATCTACACTATTGAAAGTATTTGGAAACTAAATTTCAAATTTTTTCGACATCATTTGACTAGTGATCAAAAGATCTCAAAATTGACAATTTTAATGGCCGATGTGGTGTGTTTGTGAGTTTAACGGTGTAAAACAATCCAAATGCGATGAAAATTTTATAGAAAATTCTTTTCACTATTTAGAATAAGATCAGTATATCTGATCTTGAATTTAAATCTTTTATCATCATTTTTTATGAGATTTTTATTTTCAGCCGTTCAATTTTAGACTACTTGTTTGATAGGTAAATGATATCGAAAAATTATGAAATTTAGTTTCTAAATACTTTCAATAGTGTAGATCAACTTTAACGGAGCCGATCGTCGATTTGGAAGCCACATCATCGAAAACAACTCGGTAGCACGGAGCGCTCTGTGCTACCGATAGTATAGTAGCCTAGCTCTATATAATATCTACAATTATATACTTATTATGTAATTCTTTCAGGGTGAACAGGAGTGGATTGAAGGTACATGCATCTATCTATATCAGGTCTTGCAGATTTTTCCATTAATTTGTAACTGAACTTGAATTTTATGAGACATCGTATTCTAATCATTATCATTATTGCTTGTTGTTAAAATATAGCTATCTCGAATAAGGGACCAGAAACATCATCAGAAATTGAAATGAGCGGTGGGAAGAAAATGTCCAGCAACAATAGTGGTCCCCAAAAGAAGCACTACAACCACTCCTCGATTGCAAAAGAGAAGATCAAAATAATTGAGGGTATGACAAAAAAGAAAAAAAAAAAAAGAAAAAAAAAAAGAGGAGCATTATCGAAGGGGATAAGCCCACAACCAACGTGTACAGGAATAATATAAAAAAATAATTGAGGGTGTGACATTTACTTATCAAGCATTGCATATGTACATGGCGTGGTTTCTACGGTTGTTGATTTATAGGAACCGTCGAAATCAATTAATCAACAATTAAAATTGAAGTTTCTGTTTTTTGTTTTAATTGAACTGTCGCAACCTATTGGTCTTTTATGCACTTTTCAATTATTAATACTTGAGTTATACTATATAATTTTTTATTTTTTATTTTTTCTTGAGGAGAGGTGGATTGTTATTTATAAGCATTTTGTGTGTGTCATCAACGGAATTCAGAAAATTATCTCTAAGGTCTTGGCCAACAGATTAGCACTCAAACTACCGTCCATTATCTCCTCAACGCAATCGGCTTTCCTTAAAGACCGACTACTGACAGACTCGTTCGTTACTGCAAGCGAATTAGTAAACTGGTGCTCTAAATCTGGCAAGAAATGCACAAGCATCATGGTTGACTTTGAGAAAGCTTTCGACAACGTCAGATGGTCCTTCCTTAAACGTATCCTACACTGGCTAGGCTTCAGCGACAAATGGTGAGGATGGATCGAGCAATGTATTTGCAATGCTAAAGTAGCCATTCTAGTAAACGATGTCCCAACCCAATGGCTGAAACCTATGAAGGGGCTCCGGCAAGGGGACCCCCTATCCCCGTACCTATTCTTATTGGTCGCCGACTGTCTGGCCAGACTAACTGAAACTGCGAGGAGAAACAATCAGCTACAAGGCATCGGACCATCTGATGACTGCCAAACGGTGCTCTTACAATATGCCGACGACACTATCTTCTTTTGTGAACCAAGGAAACGTTTTATGCACAACCTGCTGTTCCTCTGGAACATATTCGAATGGGCCTCTGGCCTCAGCATCAATAAGGAGAAATCGGAACTGTACTATTTGGGACCCAACCATCGTAAGGCCACTAGACTTGCTAACATTTTGGGATGCCAAGTGGGACGCCTACCGCTTCGCTACCTGGGCCTACCGCTTCACAATAAACAGCTTCGCAAGGAAGACTGGGCTGTGGTCATCAATCGTGTTGAGGCGAGAATAGAAGGCTGGAAAGCCAAACTACTATCGCTAGGGGGAAGACTCACGCTCGTCAACTCGGTTCTCACCAACCTGCCACTATTCTACTTTTCCATCTTTAGGGCGCCAAAGTAGGTGATAAATCGATTAGAGGGCCTCAAAAGAGCCTTCTTCTGGAAGGGGTGCTCCAAAATCACTGGTGGTGCTTGTCTCGTCAACTGGAATACAGTATGCAAAAGTAAACGAGAAGGCGGACTTGGAATCTTAGAACTAAACTCTATGAATCTGGCAATCTTAACCAAATGGTGGTGGCGTTACTTTACCAACCCAGACCTCCTTTGGTGTAAATTGCTTAGATCCCTCTACTACGTCAGACGAAAGCCATTGCTGGAGGGTAGAGCCTTCGTTCCCTATTCGCAGTGGTGGAAAAGCGTGCTTTATTGTCGAGATATCTTCTCATGTGGAGTAACCTACGAGCTCGGAGACGGAAAAAATATCAGGATGTGGTCCGACATCTGGATTGGAGAAGCCCCTCTTCGTACCCTATTCCCGATTATCTTCTCGAACATCTGCAATAAGGAAGCCCGGATCTCCCAATGTTGGAACTAGAGCGGCTGGAGATGGCGCTTTATCTGTCGTGGCTTCACGACCGCTCACTCTACTGAAAGACGCAGACAGCTGTCGCTGCTTAAAGACTTGCTCCGAGACCTCCGACCATGCGCCAGTACCGACTCGGTCAAATGGCAATGGACCTCTAATCAATTATTCACGGTTAAATCCCTTTACCAGACCATCACGGACGCTGGGTTGCATGCCCCGACGAATCAGCACATCTGGAAGCTAAAAATCCCCGTTAAAATTAAAATCTTCATTTGGCTACTCCTTCGGAAAAGATTATCCACTGCCGACAGATTGCTCATCAGAGGCATGCATGTAGACCCGAACTGTGCCTTCTGCGCAGTCCTCACGGAAAGCTGTGACCACCTCTTCAACGATTGTGTTTATGTTCGATTTCTCCTCCTCAATACGGGAGGACCGGACGCAAACAACGCCAGCTCAGCCGACACTACAGGACTCTGGGCCGAAACTACAGAAATCCCCGTCGAATCGTCGAGAAAACATCGGCTGATTGTCCTGGCTGCGATCTGGTGGGTAATTTGGACGGACAGAAACAACTACGTCTTCAACGGAAAGTCGCCCAATGTTGCTGGATCTTTAGAACGTCTCAAACAACTAATCGACGACTGGACCACATTGCTCTGACGCTCCTCTTGTACCTCCCCCCCTGCTCCACTCCCCGTTGGGACTTTGATCTCCCTCCCTCTTTCTTTTGCTTTTAATTTAATTTTGAGTTTTGCCGACCTCTCGGAGGCCCAAGCTGCTTCCAACTTGTATGCCCAGTTCATTTTACCTAATGAATGAAGCAGGTAGCTTGCTACCTATTTCTCAAAAAAGAAGTCATGTTTGTCTTGTTCTACATATTTCTATAATTTATTTAAAAAATCTAAATATTTGAGTGGTATAAAAAGTGTGATAAATATGTAAATAATATATTGCACCTATGGGTAGTAAGATCTTTGAAGGAGCATCAATTAAAATCCTTACTTATAATCATATAAAAACAATTCTCGGGTAATTTGTTTGGACATCCAAACCCGACCACAATGTTCATAGCTAGGAAAGTTATTATATGGACCCGGACCATGATGGACCATCAAGGGCAGCAAGCTACTCTGGTCTAGGGGTGGCAATCCAACTCGTCGTTTGCGAGATAGTTCATGTTCGGCTTGAAATGAGCTCGAGACCGAATTACTCAGTTTAGTAAACGAACCGAACACGAGCTGAATTTTCCAACTCGTATAATAAAATATAAGCTGAATACAAGCTGGAGTTAGCTCGCTCGTGTTCGGCTCGATAACAGCTCGAATACATATATTTTATATTTATATAATTTATTTAATTTATATTTATATATATTTATATATATAACTAAATAATTATATATATAATATATATTTTTTTATTATTTGATTTTTAGCAAAAAAATATATATAAAGCTGAGCTCAATTATAAAATGATTCATTTGTATGTAAACTTTCAACCATTAGATCAAAGTCTAATGAGTAAGAATTTATAAATTTATTTTTTATATATATCCAATCTAATCCATTTAACTTTTGTTCGTTGGCCAGCTCGTGAGCTAGCTCGTATTTGGCTCGTTTAATAATGAACCGAACACGAGCTGAATTTTTCGGTTCGATACTTTAACGAGCCTGCCCCAGCTCGCGCGTGTTCGGCTCGATGACACCCCTACTCATGTCTGGACTCGAGACATTTTGATAGGGGCAAAAACGTGGACTTAAATTAAATAGGAGAAATTTAATAATGATAGGAGCATTGCGGGGCTTGAACTTGTTAAATATAAAAATATATNTAACAACATAATTTTCAAATTAGACTTTATAAGATTTTCTTGCACTATAGTTGCATTGCAATTTGAGATAGGCATGCTCAAAATGTAATTGATGCATATATATTTTTTTTTAAAAAAATATTCTATCTTAATTCTATATTAATACTTTTAAAAAAATTTAATTTGTAAAAGTATTTTTTTTTATAAAACTTGATTTTTATTTTATGAAACTTTTTCGTTGCATAGAAGTTACTACAAAATTCAAAATTTCATACATAATTTGTAAAATTCTATCCGTTCAGCAGAACATATATGAAAATTTCAAATTCGTACAAATATCAAAAGACCAAAGGAAAGAAACTTCCGGCATCCTATTTACAGTCCACAACCATTAAAAGAAATTAAGAAAGGAAAAAAATCCAACAACAACAGAGTAAGAGCAAAAAAAAAAAAAAAAAAAAAAAAAAAAAAAGAAAAAGAAAAAGAAAGGAGGAAATGACTCATTTTAGTGACTTTAGCTTGGATTCCCGTGGAAGCAGAATCGGTAATGTAGATGGTCGGCAATGTTTTTTTTTTTTTTTTTTGAGAGATAGATAACACGCTATCTGTTTTGTTTATTTCATTTAGAAATAAACTTAGCTGAAAATGTGAATCAACTAGGATTCGAACTTGGGTCTCGAGTATCAACTATGAAGCCCTTTGCCACTTGCTTTAGGGACGGTCAGTATATGGTTGGCAATGTGTTAGGAGATTGTAATGTGGGCCAGTAAAATGTATTGATGCAAAATCATATAAACATGGGTCAATAAAATGTGATTAGCATAAAAGACTGTAGGGCTTGTTTGGTTCGTAGTCGGAATCGGAATCAGAATCGAAATCGAAATAAGTTGGAATCGGAATCGGAATCGGAATGACTCATTATCTAATTTTGTTTGGTTCATCACCTGAATCGGAATCGGAATAAATCATTCCCATTGTCGGTGTTTGGCTTAGATAGATATAAAAAACGTAATCAAATTAATATACTAACTTTATCTTTATAATATATTAATTTAAATTCAAATTGAAAATTAAATATTAAAAATTTACATCAAAATTTTAAAATAATGTCAAAATTTTATATCTATTTTTTTTAAAAAAAATTGAACTTTGAACTTGAGTGGATAATTCAAAATATAAAACTAAATTTTGATTTATTCAAATTCAAACTTAAAATTATAATTTAAATTATAATTTGAATCCATAAATTTAATTTAAGTTTTAAATAAAATTTGAATAAAACTTTATATAAATTCAAATTCAAATTCATAAGTTATATTCGAAATACTTGATTAAATTTTAATTTTTAATTCAAGTGCAAATTAAAATTTAAAATTTAAAATTTAAACTCATATTTTAATTAAAAAAATTTAAAAAATAAATTTAATACGAATAAATATTTATTCCGTTTGGATTCAACTTCCAATCGGCCTAAGAGGCTGGATTGGAAAAAGAGGTGATTTGGAGATTCTCATTCCACTTGAAAATTGGAATCAGAATGGAACTCCCGCGTTCCAAACATCTACAAATGGATTCGCCCATTCCGATCCTGATTTCAGGGTGAAAAAGAAGTGAACCAAACACGCCCTTAGTTGAAAATGTAAATCAAATAGGATTCAAATTTGGGACCTCGGATACCAACCACCAAGCCCTTTGTCATTTGCGCAAGGGACAGTCGGTAAGATAATGTTACAAAGGTGGTAAGATAATATTACAAAAGACCTGCAGTAATAATGATCAGCTTGTAAAAATCCAATCCTTCCCAGTGTATCAACGGCGTTGTATTATCTAAGAAGCTTAAAAACTCTTTTTACCGTCTATGTATCACAGACATTTTTATAAGTCTCGTATGTCCCTATCGACCTCGTGTCCGATGCAGACATACTATTGACGCACGATCTATGCGGGTCCAAGATGCATTCCATTAAAAAATATGTTTATTTACGTATGCGAGTCCATGACGCATTTTATTATCCTATCCACTTCGTTTGTTTTTTTTTAGAAATAAACTTAGTTGGAAATGTGAATCAACTAAGATTCGAAGTTGAGACCTCGAGTACCAACCACCAAGCCTTTTGCTACTTGCCCCGTGGTTTCATTTTTCTCTTTTTGTCAGCTTTTTCTATAATATTTCGTTAAATTATATACAAAAATCTCGAGATACCCACCTAGATTTATCGAATATTCACTTTAGTACCTTTTAGTTTTAACTTTATCATTGAAAAATTAGTGAAATTGATAATAAAAGAAAAAAATGAAACCATTGAACACTAAATTGATACACTTTAAACCACAGGGTACTAAAGTGAAAAAGTGCGAAACTACGGGAATAGTATTTGAAGTTTTCCCAAAAAAATAAGATGATAAATATTTTGATTTTTTTTTAATGAATGCATAAAAAAAATTTTAGACAATATAAATAAGTTAATTATGGTGGAGAATTTTCTTTTAAAAAAAAACATGAACTATCAATGAGAATTTTATTAACTTTTATTTGCATGAGAAATATTACAATATTTAAATAAAATTAATATTTTGAATATAATAAGTATATATTATTATATTAATAATATAATATTTTATTAGATGTGTTTATGTTGTGTTTGTGTCCTAATTTTCTCGAACCTGTCATGTCACCACATTTCGAGTCATATCGTATTTCGTATCCCGTGTGCTTTCAAAATATTGATAGCTCTATAATCTATTTTGATCTAACTATCTAACCTCTAAAAATTTTGATTTGAATCATTTGACGACTTTTATATTTCAGATTTAGATGTATCATATGTTTTTAAGAGTTTTATTTGTATATTTCATAAAACTCATGTTAAAAATCTAAATTTTATACTAGAAGAACCATCAAATGGCTTAAATGAGGTAAATTGAAAAGTTGAGTGTGAAAATCAAAGTTTTCGAGAATTGTGTAGTCACCAAATAGCCCCGCATTAAACAATATGGGAGAGTTTGAAGGCCTTATATATGACTATCACATTAGTTCTAACAACTTAAGTTAAATCATTTTAAATTAGTGGCTGGTCCGAGAAGTCTCTAATATTAATGTGACGGATCATATCGTTACCCAACTATGCAAACAGAAAGTCTCAAGCATAATATATATTACATAATAAAAGTTTAGAAATCCACTGGTGGTATGGTATATATTATGTTGAAAGAAATTTAGGCAGAAACAAAAGAGCACTACACATATGTAATGCTCGAGTTACAAGAATTCGTTCCTTCTCGAAATCCAAGTTTATGGGTCACATATGCTTGATTAAGAGAATTGTACTGTTCCGTAGATTTTCGCTGAAGACAGAGTGTATGATGTTTATATGGACAAAACTTCAAGAACTACTAACATCGTTCATTAAAATGCTGAAAAAAAAAAATGATGCCAAATGAATATGATGTGTTGGAGCCGTCATGCATGTTGTTTAGAATCATTTAACCAGTGGATTGTACATCAAAATGTAATCTGCCAAAAAATAACATAATATATAGACCTCATGGATAATATTCCATCAGAATTAATAACCGGTATACTTTTAATATTGGGGGGAGAGGTAGTGAAAATAAAAAAAAAAAAGAATAAGCTTAAATATACCCCATTGTGATTTAGCGCATTTTATTTTGCTTTTCCATGTGGTTTAAAAAATTACACTTAATTATCCATGAGGTTCAGCACTTTTTCACTTTGCCATCCTATGAACATGCAGTTTTTATTTTTATTTCATTGACTCTGTTGTTTTCAAAAAAAAAAAAAAAATCACTTTTGTTGCTCTCTTTGACGGTAAATTTTTTTTGGTGAATCAAAAATTAACTACAGAATAGTAAAGTGCAAATTTTGAAATACAAGACAGCTAAGTGAAAACATGCTAAACCACATGGGGGTAGATTAAATCTTATCCAATAAAAAAAAAATCATAAAGCAATTGATACAAAAGTTAATTTTAAAAAAAAATTTCAAGTCTCATGTACCTAATTTAAAATGTGAAATTGTTAAAAGTAGTGCCTGGAAAAGTGTACGAGGGCATATCACAAGCCAAGGAAAGCATACCTCCGAATTTTGGCAAAGCAAGACAATCCTAGAGGGCGACTCCATTGAGGAATACCTCACGGATGTGCGATATTTTACACCAATCTTGGCCATGAGGCTTTTGGCATCGCCTCTTCAACACCGGATTGCAGCGTGTAAAGTAGAGCCGTAAAAGTGATCTCGGCAGATCCGGCAATGACATGATATTCGGGCAGTCGGAAATATGCAGGTCTTCAAGGGATGATAGGCTTTCCAAGTTGTTAGGCAAGGACTTGATGCTGCAACTCTGGAAGCTTAGGGAATCGAGCGAGGTGAGGTGGCGAAACACTTGCTCTTCATCCGAGCTGAATGATTTTTTTTTGAACTCGTGAATCCACAAGCGCCGGAGAGAGGCGAGGGCTTCTCCTGCGAGCAGCACATGGAGCAGCGAGGGAGCATCAGTGCGGAAAGAACGTAAAACAGGACTCCCTAACTTGGTTTCTGCACGGGCGAGTTTCGGACATCCCATCAAAGTGAGATCTTTAAGGTCATTCAACTCTTGCAGACCGAGCGACGAACCAATATTTGGACAGTTGGTGATGCTCAAATACCGGAGTGATTTCGGCAGATCCGGCAATGACGTGATATTTGGGCAGTCGGAAATACCCAGCGCTTGAAGGGATGATATGCCTTCCAAGCTGTTAGGCAAGGACTTGATGCTGCAACTCTCGAAGGCTAGGGAATAGAGCGAGGTGGGGTGCTGAAGCACTTGCTCTTCCTCCGACCTGAATGATTCTTCTTTGAACTCCTCAATAGACAAGAGCTGGAGAGAGGCGAGGGCTTCTTCTGCGAGCAGCACATCGAGCAGCAAGGGAGCATCAGTGTCGAAAGAACGTAAAACAGGACTCCCTAACTTGGTTTCTGCATTGGCGAGTTTCAGACATCCCATCAAAGTTAGATCTGCAAGGTTATTCAACTCTTGCAAACCGAGCAACGAACCAATATTTGGACAGTTGGTGATGCTCAATTTCCAGAGTGATTTCAGATGACCCAGCTGAAGGGATGCCGCGAATGGGATGTCCGAGCCCTCTGAATCGATTGCGGAAGTCGGATCAGGCTGCGAATCATCCAAATGCTTCCAATAACATTCCTCGATCTTGAGATACTTTAGAGATGAGGGCAGGATGGAGGTGCTGCCACCTTGGGCAGATAGGCTGGGGCAAAAGGATATGACGAGCTCCTGCAATGAGCCGAGGGCTTGCAAACCCCCCAGCGAGGTTAGGAACCAGCATTGTTTGATATGTAGCTTTTTGAGCACCGTCAGACATCCCAACACATCCGCCGAGGGAAGGGATGTAAGTGAAACAATATTAAAAAGCTCCAGGAATTTTAGAGAAGTAAGACCTCGCAAAACTTGCCGCAATGTGCTGTCGGTGAGTGGACAAGAGCTGATATCAAGACTTTCAAGAGAAGGGGGCAGTACTAGCTGCACCTCCTCCTCCTCCTGCGGGTTTTGGTAGACAATGTCCATGGTCTTTTCTAACCAATTGTGCAATTTCTGTGAATCATACCCATGCTGTAAATCCCACCCCATTTCCGATACAATACGGGATCCGTACGTAGCAACCAAGCCCTCCATAGAAGTCACTACTTGGGAAATTCTTACGTCTTGTGTGGACCTAATAATTGCTAAATCCTCTTTGGAGACAACTGGAAGGGAGGAGCAAGCAGAAAGCACGAGCTTTTTCAGGGTGGTTAGGGAAAGGATCGGGAGTTGCTTTAGCTGTCGGCATCGGATAAGCTTAAGAGATATAAGATTGTGTAAGAGGTATCGGTCTCCTACCATCCAACTTGGCAATAGGCAACCCTGATAGCCCACGATTTTGAGATACTGAAGATGGGGAGGCGGACGAAGACCCTCAAGTACTTGTGCATCCATGTCCGACGACCTGCTAATGTTATCGGTGGTACTCCATTCTAAACAAAGTTTCTCAATACCTTTTATCTCCACAGGGGCCTCCCCCTCTTCTTTAACATTCTCAAGGCCATTAATATGTATTGAATACCCCTGAAAATTTCTTAGGCTCTCCAGGTGTTTCAAGCAGCCAATCCCAACAACATTGAGAATCACGCGAAAGATATATAAATGCCGCAAATTAATCCAGTTGGCTAGTCTTTTTGCTCCTAATGTACATTCACACATAGACAAAAACTCTAAATGGTAGAGTGTAGAAACTGATTTTGGCAAAATTTCAAATGATGACTTATGAAGATCAAGGTAGCGCAGATGCTTCAAGTCCCCAATTGATTTTGGTAGTTCTGTTAAGTTGAATTTCCCAAGATCCACCACCCTTAGTTTTTTTAGTTTGACAAATATGTTGTGGAGAAGATCATCAATGTAATCATCATTAGTCCTCGTAAGGATTATCAACGTGTGTAGATTTTTTAAATTACATATCTTCTCAACAAGATCACTTGGTGTATCGATGCGGAGGGAAAGATGACGAATCTCTTGGGGTACTACTGCCTCTGTCAGATTTCCTTCAACTCTAAGATATCGATCTTTAGAAACCATCTCTGCTAGATCATGCAATAGATCATGGATAGTGTAGAGATCATCGTCCTTTGTTGGTTGAAAGAAAGAGCTGGATAGCAAATCATCAAAGTACTCTCGGCCTACATCCTCAATTCTCTTGCTCTTATCCACTGTCTTGATGAAGCCCTCCGCGATCCACAGGCGAATTAACTTGTCCCGCCGGATTCCTTGACCCTTAGAAAATAGACTGCAATATGAGAAGCATCTTTGTAATGGTGCATCTAAGTTTTGATAACTCCACAATAGAGACTTCATAGTGTCTTTCAATAGGTCTCCACTCAAAATCCTCTTCCAAAAGTTCACATCCGGCCTTCTGCGTAGTTGGCTACCAACCATTCTCGCCGCTAAGGGAGAGCCATGCAGCTTCGGTGTGTTCTGCCTCACGATCTCTTCCAATTCCTCGTATAGCTTGATATCATCAATTTTGGCATCATCAAAAGCATAGTACGTGAACAAGGACAAGAAGTCACTTTTTTCTAGCTCCTTTAGGTCTAGAATGTTTCTAGCGCGTAAGGCCTCCGCTACTCCCCGCTCGCGGGTCGTCATTAAGATCTTACTTCCTCTATTGCCCACTCGTAAAGGAGCGAGCAACTGCTCCCATTGCAACTCGGCCACCTCTTTCTCGCTCCATACATCGTCCAATACAAGTAAAAACTTTTTTGATCTTAGGGAACCTTCCAATTTTACTTGAAGGGTGTCGAGATTATCAAGGCGAGGGCATTCCTCTCGAGATGCCGACTCCACCATCTTTTTTGTCAACTGTTCGACATCCAATCTCTTAGATACATGAACCCACATGATGACATTGAAATGCTTGACTACTGCTTCTCTTTCATAATCGCAGACATATTGTGCAAGAGTCGTCTTCCCAGCTCCTCCTAGACCAACGATGGCTACGACAGAATAGCATTTAACAGAGCTAGATTCAGGTTCGAGCCCCGCCGTCTCATGCAGGAGGTCAACGATATGATCACGCTGCTTATCTCGGCCGAACACTTTGTGTGGGAGTTGCGAGGTGGTGGTGACCCTCCGACCTGTGACCCTCCGACCTGAATCGTTGGCAGTTTCGGACGCCCTTACATTACTACTCCCTCCGGGCAAGAATGGCCGAAATTCTCTGGCTTTCGCAACAGTCTTCTCCAGCTTAATCAAGCTGTTTTTCAGCTTTATACTAAATTTTTTTGATAAGTATTTGATTGGAGGAAGAGATTCTAGACGTACCTTGATTCCTCCTGCACTACTCTTCACTTTTTTTTCGAGAAAGTAATAGTCGTACAGGTCCAGCACGTCCTCTGCTTCGTAAACTGCTTCCTCGAGGCTCCGCAGCCAACTATGGAAGCGGTCTTTATGCGGGCTATTTTCTGCGACCTCAATCAGCATCTCTATTTGGGGGATGACGATGTTTTGCAGATCCTGCAGCTTTTCATCTACATTCATGTCGATGTAGGAGTATCCCTTCTTGAGGAGGTCGATTATGAATGGGCGCGAAGCCAACCATTTGAATCCCGCAAAGATCGCCGCCGCTTCTGCCATCGATTCGCCAGTCGGATGATAACGACGACGACGACGACAGTTTGAGATTTCTTTGGAGTGAGCTGGGGATAGAGGTTGAAAAAGCGCTCCAACAAACCGCGCCGTCGTGAAGGAAAATATCCACCCAGCTGAGTGGTATCAGGTAGTGGCATGCGCTGGCTTCTCGTTCTGAACCTTCCTAATCTTGACTAAGGTGAGAAAGACAACATCAAGTGAGAGTTTAAAAAAATTAAAATAAAAATATAAAAAAAACGCCTCTCCTGAAGGAAATTTCCACCCAGGTGAGTGGTCATCGATAGTGGCATCCGCTGGGTTTTGTTTTTCTAATTTGGAGCGATGATAACATTAGGTTTATATAATTATTAATACATTGATAATTGTAGTGCGGAATTTTTTTTTTATTAATTTAGGTACGTAGGACGTCTAAAAAGTCGTATAAGCTTATTAATACTTTAATAATAATATATATATAGACTATACATAAAAGAGCTGACAAAAATTTTAAATATGTCATTTTTTTTTTCAAAAATATCTTCAATTTTTTTAAAAGTGCATATATAATAACCATTATAAAATAACATTTTAAATTAGGCTAAATTATAAAAAAAATTTCGGTCAAAATCAGATTTTTTATTTTTTTTTCTTGCCATTTACAAACAAATACTTTGTCCCTTTAAAAAATAAAAAATATTTACAGAAAGTACAGTGTTCACTCTGATGGCAAAATNCGGGCCGTGCCGGTGACATCGTGGGCCCGGCCCGGCCCGGGCTGTCCGTGAAGCCCGGCACGACCCGGAGTGTAAACTTCGGGCTGCCGGGCCGTGCCGTGTCGGGCTTTGCCCGGACCCGGCACGGACCGGCTCCTCTCCGGGCACCGGGCCGTGCCGTGCCGGGCGAACCCGGCACGGTCGGCCCGGTCGTGCCGGGCCTTGGGTCCGGGTTTCGTTTCAACGGAACCGGGACCCCAAACGAGAGGAACCCACCTCCCGAACCGGGAGGAGGGTTCCTCTCGAGGAGGGTTCCAGACGGATCGTCTGGAACCCTCCTCACTAAAACCAGGTTACCTGGTTTCGTTAAAACCAGGTAACCTGGTTTTTGGGAAGAGTTGAAAAAAAAAAAAGTTTTTTTCTTAAGTTTTTATATATTATAAATAAAAAACATTAATAAAAATATTTAAAATTTAAAAAATCAGTTTTATAGTCAAATATATTTATATTAAATAACAAATATAAAAAAATTTAATATACATGTAAAAATTTTTTATTTTTTTCCTCGGCCGGGCCTCGTGCCGGGCCGGGCCGTGCCGGGCACGGAAGGCCCGGGTCCCCGGCACGACCCGGCCTACCATCCCTCAAGCCCGGGCGGTGCCGGGCCGGGCCTAAATCGGTGCCCGGCCCGGCCCGGTGAGAGGTCGGGCCAAGCCGGGCCTTTTACACCCGGCACGGCCGGGCCGTGCCGGGTATAATGTGGGGATCCAAAACTCGTGCTTTATCACGCTAAACTCCTAAATCAAGGCGACCAACGCTACTAACGGAGAGATGGATTTTAGCCCATAAAACTCTCCCAAACCCCCGGATCTACCGGCAAGCGTAAACAACAAACTCTTAGGAGCATTACCTCCTATAGAAAGCTCAACAACAACAAAAGGGCTAACTCTGTGCTTCGCACTCGAGTCAACCGCCCCTCCAAGCATGGATCACAAAAAGAAGCACCTCTTCGTGAGAGTGAACAACACCCTGGCCTACCCAGTAAAGCTAACGTACAGCTGATAGCACTAGATTTAACTTGGTGCTAACCCACAAACCTGGCAACATCTCCGAGTAAGTAGAAAAGTTAATCGGAACTCGACATCCCCATGAGCTATTCTAATTCTACATTAGACTCATCATGACAAAATACACCTCAAACTCCGACATGGAGTTTGCCTAAAACTACGACCCAACCCTGTAGTGCTCCCAATAACACTACAACGGATTCGGGCATCATGAGGTGGTTACGATCCCTGAACGACTTACTATTAAGGTAAGGGAGACCTACCTAAACACCTTAGCCAGCGCCTACCGGTGCTCATAAGACTACTTCAAAACGCTCCTAGCTGACGTCTCCGTCTAACAACACTAGCTCCACACTTTGAGAGTGACAACCTAGCTCACCAATCCTTTGAGCTCTCCTTTTTTATGGTTCATTGATAAAAAGGAACAGGCCAAATACGTGGTCCTTAGTTCTAGAACCCTTACCTATGACACACTTTTTCGGCAAACCTACCTGCAAACCGCCGACCAGTGCAATACCACTGCAACTATCTCTCGATAAAATTTAACACCTACCTTGGGAGAGACAGTGCACTCAACTCGAGCCACTAATACCTGTGGACCACAGTGCGGGGCCCCGGCTATGGTTAAACCGGCCTGGGCTCGTGCAGTTTGTCTGCGGCTTGCCTGTCTCAAAGGGGACACGGCCCGGCCCGCAGCCGTGCCGGGCCGGGTGGGCCACGTGCCGCCCGGCCCGTTTTACACCCCTACTTCTGCCCCAACTCCGATTTCGTTTCCTCCACTTGGTGTCCCGCTCCTCTAGCACTCTCGCTGCCCCTCCATTTTCGGCGACTGTAGGGAGGGGATCGAGGTGGACGTGGACAGAGAGGTGGGTGAGGGCAAGGGTGAAGCCACGGAGGAGGCCGAGGGCATGTGTGTGGGCATGGACAAAGGGATGGCCGAGGGGAGGCAGCGGAGGAGGGCGAGGCGGCGCGGCTGAGGACGTCGGTGAGGAAGGAGGAGGCGTATCTGAGATGAATATTTTTAAAAATATTTTGGATATAAAAAAATATATAATAATAGAATATAAGAGAAATACTTACAAAACATTGATACCGGGAGCCAAAGTGAATATTTTTGGCAAAGTGTAGATTTTAAATGACATGGGAGGAAGTAAAAACGCAGGTATTGACCGAAAGAATTTTCTGTAATTTAGCCTTTAAATTATCAATGTATTTGATTTAAGTTTTTAAGCGAATTCAAATTTTACAATTGAACTTAATTTATCTTTTATGATTCTTCATATTTTTCTACAAAATTAGATGATTACGATCAAATAAAAAATTTCAACTTACATAATTTAAAATTTTTAATCTACTTAAATTCAATAATAAACCTAATTTAACTAAATCTACTACTATTATTCCAATTTTTATACCAAATTAGTTATGATTAAACACAATATATTTATTGTACATACACACAATCAAAATTTATAAAATACATAAAATAAAATTATTTTAAAATTTTAATTTTAATTCTTTTATATAAAGAAGTGTTGCATGCGCATTTCAAGCATAAAATAATGTTACAAAGGTGGTAAGATAATATTACAAAAGACCTGCAGTAATACTGATCAGCTTGTAAAAATCCAATCCTTCCCGGTGTATCAATGGCACTGTATTATCTAGGAAGTTTAAGAACTCTTCTTACCGTCTATGTATCACAAACATTTTTATAAATCTCGCATGTCTATATCGACCTCGTGTCCAATACAAACATACAATTGACGCGCATTCCATGCCGGTCCATGACGCATTGCATTAAAAAATATGTTTATTTATGAATGCGAGCCCATGAGGCATCTTATTAAAAGATTATTAGTTTATTTCTTCGAAAAAAATAAACTTAACTGAAAATATGAATCAACTAGAATCCGAACTTAAGAACTCGGATACCAACCACCAAGTCCTTTACCGCTTACATTAGAGACAATCAATAAAAAATATTATTAATTTATTTATTTTAATTTATATATATATAATATAATATAAGTTGATAAGTATTTTGATTATTCTTTTATGAATGCATAAAAAGATTTTAGACAATATAAATAAGTTAATTATGGTGGGGAATTTTTAAAAAAATATATTTATGAACTATCAATAAAAATTTTATTAACTTTTATTTACACGAGAAGCATTACAATATTTCAAAAAAACTAATATTTTGAATATAATAAATATATATTATTATATTAATAATATAATATTTTATTAGAGGTGTTTGCGTTGTGTTGATGTCCACCAACCCTATCCATTTTCATCCCTGCGTGACGGGGACCTCCATTGAATTACACTGATAGGTGGTATTTTGACCCTTTCTTTTTTGGCGAATAAATTGTACGGCTAGTCCCTAAAGCTTGAGTGAATTTCATTTGAGTCCTCAAACTTTTGATTTAGCATTCGAGTCCGTGGCCTTTTGATAATATTTCAATTTAGTCGCTAACCTTTCAACAATGTCTTAATTTAGTCCTCACTTGAGATTAAAATTTCTTGCTTGCATCAAGTTCATCTGTTATATTTGTACACTAGAATATAATACATCTGTTTTTCTTCCATAATCTATCACATCTTTTATTTTAGAGATCGAATTTTTATATGCAGAAGAAAGTTATAACTCGACGGATGATATAGTTAAAATACGCGATGGAAAACGTAGTCGATAGATGCATGGTACCTCGGTGTATAGATGCGATGGGTGTAGGCTCTAATTTTTTTCTCTAGCATAAAAGGACTATTGTGAAACTCTTTTAAGAATCTGAGGACCTCAGCATCAAACTTAAGAAGTTCGAGGACCAAAATAGAACTTGGTTGAAACTCCGAGGACTACCGATGGAATTTGTTTTTTCGCTAGTGAAAGAACTATTGGCTTAAATGGACCAGCATTCTACTCTATGACGGAAGGTCAGAGCTAAGTCATATTCGAAATAGTATGAGAATAGATTGGACTGAATCATGCAAGAAGTGGCGTGAAACTGATTTGGGCTTAGTCACAATTGAAATCCGTGGATCCTATGTCTATACACTTTAAATGAATTAGTTGTGTATTTCTAACCGCTCGAGATTTTGAAATTAATGATTAGTGCTAACTATCCGACAAGAACTGATTTTTTTTTTCTATTTGCCGAATATCTGTTGTTGCTTCTCGAAGTAGAAAAAATTATGAGCAGGCATGCGCTCAATTGATAATGATCTTGAGACAAGGTTAAGCAGAACAACACGATGAGCGTCATAGATGTAGACTAGTCCAGTTTGCTTGAACAGGAATAGAAGGAAATTATGCGGCTTGATCATCACACTGCGAAATATCCAAATCACAGTTCAATTATATATAGATAAATATCATCACATTACAGTATACAGATACAGAAGCTGTTGATAAACAATACACAATAAATAACACGAACCGACGACATTCTTGCAGCCAATTTTCTGGTGCAGTTGATTGGAAATTTTTTACAAGTTTTCAACTGTTGCCGGATTATTTTCAAAATAAAAGAAAGGAGTAAAAAAAAAAAAGAATCATAAACCCAAGATGATACATATCTTATGACAGAACCATCTATTATGCTTTTTGTGAACTCCTGCGGCAGAGCAGAATCAGATTATAAACAAATCAAATATAAACAGCCGTTGAGATTTGTATAACTTAGCAGCAGATACATGCTTCTCTCTTTTATTCCAAGTAGCAGATCATAGCCAACTGAAAGGATCTTCTGATCAATTCGCAGGCCATTTTGATTTCATACTTGATAGTTGATGACTTGATGCTAAGTATAGTAAAACTAACAGTCCTGTACTCTGTCACCACATCTGGAAACCTTATTCTCTGAGCAAAAAAAGCAAACAAATCAGCTAATGAAACAGGATCGATAACCACTGCGTACAGCACCAGCTTTCCTGAAAACGGACAGTAATTTAATATTCAAATATGCCAAAACGAATGTAGATGTAAGGAGAAGTGCTGACAGATTTATGCGTAGTTTCCTAAAGCAAACTTTCAGAACTAACCTGAACTTTGATGATGGAAACAACTAACCAACTTCGAAAAATTTTAATTTTACAACTAAAACTCTTCAATTCGTGTCATAATGTCATTCGAGTCACTTGATGACTCTGAGAAATCATCGCCTGCATCTGTTTCTTCTGCACGTCCATGAGCAATACTTTCACGCATGCATCTGTCTGATCCAACAGTTTTATCTCTACCAACGAAAAAAAAAAATTCCATTTTTTATTCCTACCTAAGATTGGATAGTTAGATTAAAAGCATTATATGCATCATTGATGTACAGACCATGGATCAACCAGGTGCAAGCAACAATTTTCCTGGATATAGATCAAATAAAATTGACGGATAAAGTAGTAAAATCAAAGTTTTAAAAGTTTGCATAATTGTGTTCCGAAATGACCTAAAGTTCAGGTTAGTTCCTTCATGCTTGTAGCTAACCAAAACGAAGAAAAAGAAGTGAGGTACAGCTTTAGTTAACAATGCAAAGTTAATTAGATGTTTAGAGCTTTGCGATAAATGATTGCCGAAGAAAGTTCAAAAACTGAATCAAACAAGTAATTTGCAGCTAGTTCGTCTTCTTCAATCCATTGGAAACTACTTAAGATGTCAACTGTGGCTAAACTTGTTCTTTTAAAAAACAAAAAGCAAAAAAAGAAAAAGAAAAAGTAAAAGATGAGTGATAGAGATAAAATGTTTGAAGCAATCATGCATATTGTTCAGGATCTGTCAATGCTGAGCAGAATAGAATTAAAACTCTCGGCAGCCCAACATCAAGCTTGTGGAAGCTTTTAGATCAAAGAAAGTGAAAATGGTGTTTCGTTTGTCTTCTTTGTGATAATTATCTTCGTACGTCTTATAGTAAAAAACTTGCGACAACTGAATAGCCCCACATTAAACAATATGGGAGAGTTTGAGGGCCTTATAACTTGAGTTAAATCATTTTGTAATGCTCACCCAATATGCAAACAGAAAGTCTCAAGCATAATATATATTACATAATTAAAAGTTTAGAAATCGGCAGGCCGTATAATATATATTATGTTGAAAGAAATTTGGGGAGAAACAAAAGAGCACTACACCTTTGTAATGCTCGAGTTAGAAGAATTGGCTTCTTCTCGAAAGCCAAGTTTATGGGTCACACATGCTTGATTAAGAAAACTGTACTGCTCTGTAGATTTTCGCTGAAGACAGACTGTATGATGTTTATGTGGACAAAACTTCAAGAATTACAAAATTCGTTCATTAAAATGATGAAAAAAAAGGGGGAAAAAAATGATGCCAAATGAATATGATGTATCGGAGTCATCATGCATGCTGTTTAGAATCATCTATCTAGTGGACTATACATCAAAATGTAATCTGCAAAAGAAAAAAAAAAAGACATTTTTCTAGAAAGGCAAAAACATGCAGATGCTGCTTGACCTCCAAATTTTTCACTTCGGCACCTAGTCTATCAATTTTTAAAAAAACATAAAAAAAAATAGCACCACTGCATCAAGGTCTGCATCAAGGTTTAAAAAATAATCCATCAGGTAACGCAATATATAAATATGTTGCATATTCCATCAGAATAATTAATATACTGTTAATATTGGGCGGAGAGGTAGTGAAACAAAAGGAAAAGGGTGAACTTAAATATACCCCCTTGCCGTTTAGCGCATTTCATTTTGCAACTATATATCCATATGGTTCAGCAATTTTTTATCTTGTCAACCTATGAACTTGTGGTTTTTATTTTTGTTTGAGTGACTCCGTGATTTTAAAAAAGAATTTTACTTTTATCGCCCTCTTTGATGGTAAATTTTTGTTGTGAATAAGAAATTAACCACAGAATAGTAAAGTGCAAATTTTGAACTACAAGATGGCTAAGTGAAAACATGTTAAACCACACGGGGATAGATTAAAGCTTATCCAATAAAATAAAAAAAGTATATCATAAAGCAATTAGTGCAAAAGTTAATTTAAGACAAAAAAAATTGCAAGTTTCATCACTTCATGTACCTAATTTAAAATGTGCAATTGTTAAAAGTAGTGCCTGGAAAAGTGTACGAGGGCATACCACAGGCCAAGGAAAGCATACCTCCCACTTTTGGCAAGCAAGCCATTGCTAGAGGACGACTCCGTCAAGGAATACCCAACGGATGTGCGATATTTTACACCAATCTTGGCCATGAGGCTTTTGGCATCGCCTCTTCAACATCGGATTGCAGCGTGTCAAGTCGAGCCATAGAAGTGATCTCGGCAGATCCGGCAATGACAAGATATTTGGGCAGTCGGAAATACTCAACGCTTCAAGGGATGATAGGCTTTCCAAGTTGTTAGGCAAGGACTTGATGCTGCTACAACTCTCAAAGTCTAGGGAATTGAGCGAGGTGAGGTGCTGAAACACTTGCTATTCCTCCGACCTGAATGATTCTTCTTTGAACTCCTCAATACGCAAGTTCCGGAGAGAGGCAAGGGCTTCTTCTGCGAGCAGCACATAGAGCAGCGAGGGAGCATCAGTGCTGAACCGGTTTAAGAGGCTCCCTAACTTGGTTTCTGCATGGGTGAGTTTCGGACATCCCATCAAAGTTAGAAATCTAAGGTTATTCAACTCTTGCAAACCGAGCAACGAACCAATATTTGGACAGTTGGTGATGCTCAAATCCCGGAGTGATTCCAGATGACCCAGCTGAAGGGATACCGCGAATGGATTAATGTCCGAGCTCTCTGAATTGATTGAGGAAGTCGGATCAGGCAGCGATTCATCCAAATGCTTCCAATCACATGCCTCGATCTCGAGACACCCTAGAGATGAGGGCAGGATAGAGGTGCTGCCACCTTCTGCAGATAGGTTGGGGCAAAAGGATATGACGAGCTCCCACAATGAGCCGAGGGCTTGCAAACTCCCCAGCGAGGTTAGGAACCAGCATTGTTTGATACGTAGCTCTTCGAGCACCGTCAGACATCCCAACACATCCGCCGAGGGAAGGGATGTAAGAGAAACAATATTAAAAAGATTCAGGAACTTTAGACAAGTAAGACCTCGCAAACCTTCCCGCAATGTGCTGTTGGTGAGCGGACATGAGCCGATATCAAGACTTTCAAGAGAACGGGGCAGGACTAGCTGCACCTCCTCCTCCTCCTGCAGGTTTTGGTAGACAATGTCCATGGTCTTTTCTAGCCAATTGCGCAATTCCTGTGAATCATACCCATGCTGTAAATCCCAGCGTATTTTCGATACAATACGGGATCTGTTTGTAGCAACCAAGCCCTCCATAAAAGTCACTACTTTGGGAAATTCTTACATCTTGTGTGGACCTAATAATTGTTAAATCCTCTTTGGGGACAAATGAAAGGGAAGAGCAAGCATCAAGAATGAGTTTTTTCATTGTTGGGGGAAGGATTGGGAGTTGCTTTAGCTGTCGGCATTTGATAAGCTCAAGAGATATAAGATTGTGTAAGAGGTATCGGTCTCTTACCATCCAACTTGGCAATAGGCAACCCTTATAACCCACGATTTTGAGATGATGAAGATCAGGAGGCGGACGAAGACCCTCGAGTACTTGTGCATCCACTTCTGACGATCTGCTAATGTTATCGGTGGTACTCCATTCTAAACAAAGTTCCTCAATACCTTTAATCTCCACAGGGGCCTCCCCGTTTTCTTTAACATTCTCAAGACCATTAATATGTATTGAATACCCCTGAAAATTTTTTAGATTCTCCAGTTGTTTCAAGCTCCCAATCCCAGCTACATCCAAAATCATATTAGAGAAATATAAATGGTGCAAATTAATCCAGTTGGCTAGTCCTTTTGCTACAAATGTACATTTATCTATATACAAAAACTCTAAATGGTAGAGTGTAGAAATTGATTTTGGCAAAATTTCAACTGATGACGCAGAAAGATCAAGGTAGCGCAAATGCTTCAGGCCCCCAATTGATTCTGGTAATTTTTCTAGTCTATATGTGCTAAGATCCACCACCCTCAGTTTTTTCAGTTTGACAGATATGCTATGGAGCATATCATCATTGTAACTATGACGAGTCATCCTAAAGACTATCAACGTTCGGAGATTTTTTAAATTGCGTATCTTCTCAATGAGATCACTCGGTGTATCGACGTGGAGGGAAAGATGACGAATCTTTTGAGGTACTACCGCTTCTGTCGGATTTCCTTCAACTCTAAGATATCGATCTTTAGAAACCATCTCTGCTAGATCATGCAATAAATCATGTATAGTGTAGAGACCACCGTATTCTGTTGGCTGAAAGAAAGAGCAGGATAGCAAATCATCAAAGTACTCTCGGCCTACATCCTCAATTCTCTTGCTCCCATCCACTGTCTTGATGAAGCCCTCCGCGATCCACAGACGAATTAACTTGTCCTGCCGGATTCCTTGACCTTTAGAAAATAGACTGCAGTATGAGAAGCATCTTTGTAATGGTGCATCTAGGTTTTGATAACTCCACAATAGAGACTTCATAGTGTCTTTCAATAGGTCTCCATTCAAAATCCTCTTCCAAAAGTTCACATCTGGCCTTTTGCGTAGTTGGCTACCAACCATTCTCGCCGCTAAGGGAGAGCCATGCAGCTTCGGTGTATTCTGCCTCACGATCTCTTCCAATTCCTCGTATAGCTTGATATCATCAATTTTGGCATCATCAAAGGCATAGTACGTGAACAAGGACAAGAAGTCACTTTTTTCTAGTTCCTTTAGGTCTAGAATGTTTCTAGCGCGTAAGGCCTCCGCTATTCTTTGATCGCGGGTTGTCATTAAGATCTTACTTCCTCTATTGCCCACTCGTAAAGGAGCGAGCAACTGCTCCCATTGCAGCTCGGCCACCTCTTTCTCGCTCCATACATCGTCCAATACTAGTAAAAACTTCTTTGATCTTAGGGAACCTTCCAATTTTCCTTGAAGGGTGTTGAGATTAGCAAGGCGAGGGCATTCCTCTCCGGATGCCGATTCCACCATCTCTCTTGTCAACTCTTTAACATCAAATATCTGGGACACATGAACCCACATAGTGACATCGAAATGCTTGACTTCTGCTTCTCTTTCATATTCACAAACATACTGTGCAAGAGTTGTCTTCCCAGCTCCTCCTAGACCAACGATGGCTACTACAGAATAGCTTTTAACAAAGCTAGACTCGGGTTCAAGCTCCGCCGTCTCATGCAGAAGGTTAACGATATGATCACGCTGCTTGTCTCGGCCGAACACTTTGTGTGTGAGCAGCGAGGTGGTGACCCTCCGACCTGATTCATTGGCAGTTTCAGATCCCCTTACATTACTACTCCCTCCGGGCAAGAATGGCCGAAATTCCCTGGCTTTCGTAGCAGTCTTTTCCAGCCTAACCAAGCTGTTTTTCAGCTTTATACTAAATTTTTTTGATAAGTATTTGATTGGAGGAAGAGATTCCAGACGTACCTTGATTCCTCCTGTACTATTCTTCACTTTTTTTTTGAGAAAGTAATAGTCGTACAGGTCCAACACGACCTCTGCTTCATAAACTGCTTCCTCGAGGCTCCGCAGCCAACTATGAAGGCGGTCTTTATGCGGGCTATTTTCTGCGGCCTCAATCAGCATCTCTATTTGGGGGATGATGATATTTTGCAGATCCTGCAGCTTTTCGTTCACATTCATGTCGATGTAGGAGTATCCCTTCCTGAGGAGGTCGATTATGAATGGGTGCGAAGCCAACCATTTGAATCCCGCGATGATCACCGCCGCTTCTGCCATCGTTTCACCCGGTCGGATGATAATGACGACGACGACGACAAGAGTTTGAGAGTTCTTTGGAGTGAGCTGGGGATAGAGGTTGAAAAAGCGCTCCAACAAACCGCGTCGTCGTGAAGGAAAATATCCACCCAGCTGAGTGGTAGTTAGTAGTGGTGATTTGGTAATGCATTTAATCTATCTAATCTTAGTTTAATAAGAATGTACAGAGATACAGATGAGAAAGACAACATCAAGTGGGAGTTAAAAATAAAATAAAAAAAACAACAAGTGGGAGTTAAAAATAAAATAAAAAATAAATAAAAAAGACCGCCTCTCCGTGAAGGAAATTTCCACCCAGGTGAGCGGTCTTAGATAGTGGCATCCGCTGGTTTTTGTTTTTCTAATTTGGAGGCTTGGAGCAATGATAATATTAGGTTTATATAATTATTAATACATTGATAATTGTGGTGCAGAATTTTTTTTTTTATTAACTTAGGTATGAAGCTTAGTTAGTTAATTCACGAATTATATATATATATATATAATTTCTTTATAAATATATATTTATTTATTATATATAGTATTTTATTTTTATATAGAAATATTATTATATGATATTTTATTTATAAGTATAATATAGTTTGCTATTTTTTATTTAATTAGCTTAATTTTGTAGCTCTTTTTTCTTATATTTTTAAGAAATACGAGTATTCATGCTAATAGCATAAATCTTGAGAGAAAAAAATTTAATTCAATAGCCAAATTTTTTATACTGAATTTTTAATTAGTGAACGTATAATATCCGTATAAATCACGTATCCGAATAATTATCAAATTCATTTTTTAGCTGTATTTTTCAACGAATTTAAAAATTAGAAGACGAATTTTATCTGAATTATATCCGTACCAAATTTTTGCTGAATCCGAATTAACTAACTATGGTATGAAGTCTAAAAAGTCGGATAAGCTTATTAATACTTTAATAATATATATATACATATATAGACAATACATAAAAGAGCTGACAAAAATTTTAAATTTGTCGTATTTTTTTCAAAAATATCTTCTATTTTTTTCAAAGTGCAATTATAATAACCATTCTAAAATAACATTTTAAATTAGGCTAAATTATAGAAAATTTTTTTGTCAAAATTTGATTTTTTACTTTTTTTTCTTGTCATTTACAAACTTGCACTTTGGCCCTTTAAAAAATAAAAAATATTTACAGAAGGTACAGTGTTAACTATGATGACAAAATAACTAAATTGCCCCTCATCCTCTTCGTCTTCTCTCTAATCTTGCTCGTGCCCGGCCTTTCCTCTATCCTTCGCGCCTCCATCGACCCCAACTCTAACTCTGTTTTCTCCACTTGCTCACCCGTTCCTTCAGCACCCTCGCTGCTCCTTTATTTTCGGCGACTGTAGGGAGGAGATCGATGTGGGCGTGGACGAAGAGCAAGGGTGAGGTGGCGGAGCTAGGGCGAGGGCGTGTGTGTGGACACAGACAAAGGGATGGGCGAGGGGAGGCAGCGGAGGAGGGCGAGACAGCGCAATTGAGGACGTCAGTGAGAAAGGAAGAGGCGCATCTGAGATGAATATTTTAAAAATATTTTGGATATAAAAAAAAATAATAGAATATAAACGGAACACTTACAGAAAATTAATGGCAGTAAAATGTAGGTTTTTAAATGACATAAGAGAAAGTGAAAAAACGGGCATCGACAACTACAACAAATTTTACATTTAAGGACGCTTTAAATAATAATTAGCGACGCTTTAAAGCGTCGGTAAAAATAACGCCGACGCTTTTTAAAGCGTCAGAAAAAGTGTCGTTAAATAAACATGTCGGGACATATTTACCGACGCTTTAACATAGCGTCGGGGAACTTTTTTCCGACTCTTTTTAGAGTCGGTAATGTGTTAGGTGCCGACTCTAAAAAGAGTCGTTAATTTAAACAATTGCCGACACTACAAAGTGTTGGTAAATTATGAAATACCAACATATTACCGACTCTAAAAAGAGTCGTTAATTTAAACAATTGTCGACACTCCAAAGCATCAGTAAATTATAAAATTTCAACATATTACCGATTCTAAAAGAGTCGTTAATTTAAACAAATACCGACACTCCAAAGCACCGATAAACTATGAAATATCAAATAAACACGCCAATACGAAAACTTTGCAATAATGAACAAAAATATTAAAATGTTTCAACATTAATAAAGTTCAATCAACAATGCTAATCCCAATCAAGAAATCAAAAATTCTCTCATATTGTATGAGGGAATAATAGGAACAAACAAAACTTTCATCACTTCTTTATTCACAATGAATTATTAATCGTATAGCGTATATATTATTTTCAGTTTAAACGAATGCCCTCTGGTAATGTATATGTAGCCGCAGACAAAATGTGATGAAAAGAGTAATATGAGCAGAAGTCAATTGCTTCAGGATTCCCACCAAAATAGTAGATGTCAGACAATATTCATCCTACAATAACAAACAAAAATTAAAGTTAGTACAAATACTGAATTTGTCAATCTTATATCATTGTAGATAAAATGTGAGGAAATAGACGCATATCAAAATAAAAATAAAGGTCTCAAAGTAAAGTCTTTTTGTCAAAAGGCTTATATTTTCGAGCACCTATATAAAATTAAAACCTTTTCAAGTTCCCTGCGAAAGAAGGAAAATAATTGACAAAGTAACATCAAGGTATTAACTTCTCCAAGTTCCCTGCAAATGAAGTAAAATAATTGACAAAGTAACATCAAGGTATTTTGTCATCGACGCTTATTAAATGCATAAGCAAATGAAATTCATGAGTTTTAAGAGCTAAAATAGGACTAAAGATTGAACATACACCCTAATTAATCATGTGATAACCCCAGTGTCAATATGCCCAACTTTGGGGTGCCTCTCAACAATAAAAAGCCTCAACTAACAAAGATAGAATACCAAATAAATAACACGATTATTGAGTGAGCTCACATATACTTGTACCTAAAATTATTTTGAAAATAACACGATTATTGAGCCAAGCATATATACAAAAAGCTACTATTTATNCGACAAACACATCTAACAAGTTTGAAAGATTATCGCTCTATGTCAGTGTGATATTGGGATTTATCACAGGATTTTGGGCTGTTTCTGGTAGTCTATTCACTACAACAAATTTTACATTTAAGGACGCTTTAAATTATAATTAACGACGCTTTAAAGTGTCGGGAAAAATAACACCGACGCTTTTAAAAGCGTCGGATAAAGAGTCGTTAATTAAACATGTCGGGACATATATACCGACGCTTTAACATAGCGTCGGGGATTTTATTTCCGACTCTTTTTAGAGTCGGTAATGTGTTAGGTGCCGACTCTAAAAAGAGTCATTAATTTAAACAATTGCCGACACTCCAAAGTGTCGGTAAATTAAGAAATACTAACATATTACCGACTCTAAAAAGAGTCGTTAATTTAAACAATTGCCGACACTCCAAAGCTTCGGTAAATTATAAAATTCCAACATATTACCGACTCTAAAAGAGTCGTTAATTTAAACAAATACCGACAGTCCAAAGCACCGGTAAATTATGAAATATCAAATAAACATGCCAATACGAAAACTTTGCAATAATGAACAAAAATATTAAAATGTTTCAACATTAATAAACTTCAATCAACAATGCTAATCCCAATCAAGAAATCAAAAATTCTCTACTATTGTATAAGCAGGGAATAATAGGAACAAACAAAAATTTCATCACTTTTTTATTCACAATGAATTATTAATCGTATAGCGTATATAGTGTTTTCAGTTTAAACGAATGCCCTCCGGTAATGTATATGTAGCCGCAGACAAAATGTGATGAAAAGAGTTATATGAGCAGAGCTCAACTGCTTCAGGATTCCCACCAAAATAGTATATGTCAGACAATATTCATCCTGCAATAGCAAACAAAAATTTAAGTTAGTACAAATACTCAATTCACCAATCTTATCGTTGTAGATAGAATGTGAGGAAAAAAAATTTGTGATTAAAGCTCTAGATAGTTAGGTTACGATACAAATAGACGCATATCTTTAATTGTAGGATCATCAAATTTCTTTTCAAAAACTCAAACCCAAAGCTTATTAACAATCTCATAGTGCAAGGTTTAGATAATCAAGCTTAAGGAATAGTACATCAGAGAAGTTTCAGAACCATTAAGAAGAAGCTACACCGACGAATCTGAAATGATTGTAACTGCTGCATGCATTACTGAAAATCTTGTATTATCTATTTACTTTAAAACGAATGAAGAAGGGAATAACAACAAATCAGATACTTTGTTGCTTAATTGGGCCTGTCGGATGAGATATGTTCGTTTCTTAATACTGAAAACAGAGGAACTAATTGAAAAAGAAAAATATTTCGTGCAACAACAAGGTTGGCTTGCATATTGTTTTAAGGAAAATTTTTGTGCTCAATTTCACAAGAACATGCAGAAAAATAAAAATAATACTAATAGCTTCAACATGCACTATCCAAACAATCATTACTCTCGAAAAGGAGGGGAAAAAAAAAGACATTAATTAGATGTACAAAGGCTAACATAATCTTTATCAATATTCTAAGCAGAAGCTGAATGTTAGGCAGCACCTACTTGAACTTGCATTAAACTAAAAATAAAGGCAGATTCTCATGTGACTAGGACCACAGCTCCATAAAAGATGTGCTCTCAACAGTATTTGCTCAGGACCCACCTCTTAAATTCTTCTTTAAAAGACAAAGATATTGTAATGCACTCAACGAAAAGAATGGAAGCTCAATTAACTTCTGAAGCATCAATGCAGTAACAATTGACACATAAAATCAGAAAGTTGGGCCAATCAATACACTACAAAGAAGATGTTAGAAAGAAAATCATGTGTAGATTTTCCAAACCCTTGTTGCCCGGTCGAGATCGACCAAAAAATCGCTTCCATTTCTAGAATGTGAAATTAAGCATACTTCACACAAGGAGATTCGTAGATAAATAGAAAGTAATAGATAAAATTAAAAGCTCCTCACATCTCCCTGGAAATGCACTTCCAAAACTACTTACAGATCAAAACTAAATTAGCCATACTTTTACACAAATGAGATACTAAATCCCGCACCTCACAAAATTTCATGTTTGAACTTTCAGCAAAGAGTACTACTCATGGAACCTATCATGATGGACAAGAATTTTAGAAGCACCTCATAGAAGTATTTATGAGGGGTATGGAAACCAACTATTATAAAAATAATTGACAAATTTGGAAAAGTATAACTTAAATAAGGGTAAGGATTAAGAGTACTAATACAATGTGGTTATCCAACCCTACCTCAAAAATTCCACTACAAGGAGCTCCTTAAGAGATTCTTTGTCCTACCATGAACACAGATTTATATCTGTTGTCCAGCAAGATTTTGAGGTGCTTCTCCGGTGTCAACCAAAATAGAAAAAAAAGGGGAAAAAAAAAAGAAAGAGAAAAAGACAAGGAACAATCTTGACATGTAGCCTATTCTACTTCAAAAGTCATCTCAAAAGTTAGCTTTCTTGAATTTCTTCACATACAACTAATACCAAAGAGTATGTATGAGTCAATATACAGAAGAACAAAACAACCTAACAGTGACAAAAGTAAAAAAAATTCCAACCTCATTCTTCCTTCAAATTTAACCATCGATGTTAAGTTCTTGACACATCTAGTAACAACATAATGTTCCTGAGTCAAAAGCAAAGGTAACAAATCTACTAAAAGAGTCAAATTCGTAAGCCATTTGCAGCAAACCAGTGTCTGAAATTGACTCTAAGCACCTTAAATGCATTAAAAAGCCATGCAACCATATTTGAAACAAGAATAACTACAACCACATACGTTAGGTAAATATAAATAATAACAAACTTACCAACAAAATATCACTACAACATGTCACAAGCTTATGTGCTACACAGAATCCAACTCCAAAATAAAGGTTTAGCTGGTAAGGTTAATTTAAAGACAAACTAGAACCAAATATAAAGAAGGACAATAGAAGCAAAATATATTTCTTGTGCATCCAAAATAAAAAAATATACCTTGAGTAAAGGATGCAACAGGACAGTAGCTTGAATCTCACCACTTTTTGCTAATTCCGCAATCACCTTGTCGAAAACACCATCATAAAGAAAAATTAAAATAGAGAAGTTTTGTGCATGACACTAACCACCCAAAAAAAGTTTAAATTATTACTAATTCACAAAAAGATATTTAATAAAAGGAAAGTGGATTAGAACTACAAGCCCCTAAAGTTTGAGTATATAAAAACTAGACTAGACATTCTAAATACTATATAGAGACTATAATACATCAAACTACATTGTTTTCATCAGTATCTTTTCTAGCCCAACTTATACAGTCATTTAATTCATCAGTAACAATAACATCACATGACATGCATTGAGTGTAAGTTTCAGCATCATCCTGCAAATGTGCTCGCATATCGAATAAGTCTCTTGGTTTCGTCATGACAACTTGAGACCATTCCTCATATCTGGGGTCTTGTATATAGAATACTTGTTTTGCTTGAGATGAAAAATACAAACTGATCATCTTTCAATAATCGTCCCGTGTGTATCAACTTGGAAAAGTTCACTAGAGTGCATCCATTTGCATCTTTCTTACAAAGAATAATCGTCCCGTGTGTATCATCTTACGAAGAAGCTTTAGCTTCCTCGAAGGAATGCAAGAAAGAGCACAAAAGAACAAACAGGACAAAAAATTACTATTGTGTTCAGTATTCACTAACTATCGTTACTATGTTTGGACATCACAAATAGTCTCCGAGATACTTACCTTCTTTTATTAATATTCGGGGTTTTAATCTCTCCAGGTAATATAATCACTATCTAAAGATACCTTGGTTAAAGTCTAGAGCCAGGCATACCTCACTCCATCACCAGTTCCGACTAGCTAGGTTTTCGAAGCATAAACCCTTCACATTATAATCATGTCATAGAAATCTACTAAAGAGTCTCCTGTTTCTTCTACTTTGTCAAAAAGAAGCTCATTGACATGCTTTAATGCCCCACATAAACATTTGCAATCTAACCTATTCAAAAACATATTGATAAGAATCCCTTCTTTTTTCTTCTCTGTTTGAATAAAGAGGCCCAGTGTAAGTTCCTGCTTCTGAATAAAGAAGTTAATAAATACCTATCAAGGAGTGTTGACATTTTGTTGTGCTAACATATACATTCTGAACAAGCTTATCTTCTCAAGGTCTCTAAGCAAATAATCACAGATCTGAAATTATTTCCCATGGCCTAGCTGGAATTGCAAAAAGATAGTGGATGGTGCTTCAATTAAAAAACACTAGTAAGGGATTATACCAGTATCGATGGTGATCTCTCTTGATTCATCATCCGAATTGGAGCTTAATTTTGCCGAAAACAAGCACAAGAAGCAGCAGAGGAAGTGGAGCGATGTGCCGCAGTTTGGGATTGAGCTTGGATTTGTGAAGAGGACCACCTGTGACAGAGATGTTAACTGGGATATAATCAGAAAAATCTAAATACCTAGCTGAAAATAACAAATCCAGCTACAACACAACCAAGCAAAAATTAAGATATAGAATAGAAATTTACACTCTACATGTACAATATCCAATCTAACACTATATATAGATCAAATAAGAAGAGGAGATCAAAAAATTATATGAAACTTTCCAATAGAGGCACAATCAAATAGCGAAAAAGATAGATACAAATACTTAAATTGGGATGAATCCAAACATAATTATTGAAGAATATAATGATCGACGCACCTAAGGAAGCTTTGGAGCAGTGCGATCAAATCCACGCGATCAAATAGGAAAATTGCAGTTTAACTCGATCGGCTCAATCACTTTGAAATCACTCAGATCTTCGAAATTTGATCGCAGCAACAGATCGAAGAGAGGGCGAGGGAGATGAAGAATATTTCGGGGCCCTAAATGATCAATCGGATCTCCGGAGGACATCGAAAAATTAGGGAGAATTAAAAGAAAAAAAAAAAGAAGAACCACGTAGCTGAGAATTCGATTTGAAGCTTTGAACATGACAACATAGCGAGTAGGATTAACTCTAATTTCGCAAAAATAAATTATACAGATCGCAACAATATCATCCTACTTACTTCATTTGGATCAAGAAATAGTAGCAGAAACTCAAGAGCCTTCAAACTAAATAATCACTAAAAGGTTTTCCCAAATTTTAACTTAAAATCCCCTGATTCTTCAGGATCGGCGTTTTTCGCACTCAAAAAGCCTAAAAAAGGACGATAAATTGAGGAAAAAAAGAGCCCAATCCTATCGAATGAGATTGAGAAACTGAATCGAGAGAAACAAGCGAAATCATATGCAAAATTGAACCTATCAGATCATCGAATCACTGTGGAATCACCCTCGATTCGAATGGCTTCGCGACATTTGGACGCAGATCGAAAAATCGAACTCTCTCTCTCTCTCTCTCTCTCTCTCTCTACTTCGCTTGATCGTTCGCTCTCACTCGATCTCCGAAATAAGAAAATCGCAGTTTTTCGCCTCGATCGAGCGCCGGGTTGATGAAGCTGGGGCGTGCGATGAAGGGGATCGAGCTCCGGGTTGATGAAGTGCGTGGGTTTACATGGGAGTGGAGAGAGAGAGGGCGTGGGTTATCAATTGATGAAGCTGGGGCGCTGGGTTGATGAAGAGGATCAGACATCTGAACCTCTACATTGTGAGAACACTCATGGTTGCTAATTAATTGGGATAATTAAAAAATAATTTAATATTAATTTAATTATTATATTTGTTGAGAGCTTGTAATATTCTCCCGTGTTAAGATCTAAATACTTTTTTAATTATCTTGGATTTTAATTATCTTATTTCTAAATTAAAAAAGCTAATTAAAATTAGCTTCCTGTCAGCCATTTACATTTGTTGAGAGCTTGGAATAATTTAATATTAATGAAGTTCACACAGGAGAATTTAGAAATAAGCTAATTAAAATCTTAATTAAAATAATTAAAAAATAATGTAATTAATTACGACGCTTTGGAAGCGACGTCAAGATATTTGTTTATTGGCGACATTTAATCATAGCGTCAGCATATATCAAGTATTAAAGACGTTAGAATAAAGCGTCGTCTAAAAAGCATCGGTAAAAATATATTTTGTTGTAGTGTTGGCTACCAAATCTTTCTTATTGGTATGGTTATTTCACTTTGTTTTTGATATGAACGTCATGATAGCTATATGTGTTGCAGGTCGCATTAGACTTGCTAGTTGAGGGAGAAAAAGGGTTTGTTCAAAGTCCGCTAATCTGTAATAGTATAGCTAATATATTGTTGATTTAATGTTATATATCTTTAGAATGTATTTTTAGTACTTTGAAAATATTTGCTATATTGATTTTGGTTTATTCATTATGTATTCAACCATTTAAATATTTACATATGATGATTGTTCGGTTTATAAATTAAAGTTGTGAACTCAAATTTTATCGGTGGTTTGTTTTCCACATTGTGCTTAACTGGATGTTGGTCAATTTTTTAATTTTACCCTACACAAACTCATTATGGCATTGTTATACAAATTAGGTATATATTGTTAGCTTTTTGTTATTTAATATTATAAAATTTTAGTTAAGTATATATAGATATGCATCTGGTATATTGCTCCAATTTTAAATTTTTTCTTGATTATTAGTGACGTTTGGCTTTTGCCTAATAAGATAAGAAGAATACACGCGGCATGTTTCAGGATATTTTTTCCAGGATTAATTATATATATGTCATTATCAATTTAATTTCTTTCGATCATATTAATGTCACAAAAATATTTATAAAATTTTTAACGTCTGGTTAAAATAGCTGGAATTGCCTTAATGCTGTGGTTTTTACAGGTATACTTGTTAAAAAAATTCAGGATAATTCTAAGCGATTTTGAATTTTCTGAATACGATTAAATTATATCGACTGACTTAGCATAAAGATCCAATCACTATTTTTTTTAATTTTTTTTTAATTTTATTTTTTGCTGTTAGACTAAACAAAATAGGATTCCTTCAGAACTTCTCGGCGAAAAAAAAAAGGAGAAAAGAGTTGGGGAAAAAGAAATCGGGACCAGCTCTATTGTGGTGAAAATATTGGTGCTAAGAAAATAAGAAAAACACTGAAATACCAAACAAGATTAAAATTTACTATCTAACACTTTTAGCCAACTTTAGTTCAAGAGGGAAACAAAATTATTTGTTGTTCAGTACTTAACTCCTTTATAGAGGCAAAATTTAATATAGTTGAACCATGAAGATAGAGATAGCCATAAATATTTGGGGTTTTTATTATTATACAGAAGTATTTACTTCTACAAAAAAATTTATAGTGAGAATTTATAAAATATTTTCATTAAATCTGGTATAAAAATTCAACTTTTTATTTAATAAATTTTCCTTACAAAAAGTCTAATAAATTTTTAAATATTTTCTTATTGCGCTTTAGTTTACCGTTAAAATAGCATGTTCTATTTATTTATAAGTGAAATTGATCCTTTTGTCATCACTTTTAAAATAATGTTTTTCTTCAAAAAAAAAGTCTTCAACTGTTAAAATTGAAGAGTAGAAGTGTAAAAGATCAATTCAGCTTCATTATTTGTTAACCACTTTGAAATCAGAAACTAACCTTTCAAAGATGCAAGAAAAATTAAAAAATAAAAAATAAAAAAGGCGGACATTTTATTTATATATAAATTTTTATTGGCGGCCCTTTTATCAGAACATATAGTAGATGAGAAAACTAAGTATATTTGGAAGCCAAATTCTGAGCTTAGATTCATTAAAAGATGGGACTATAACAATACAAGATTATATGCTACATCTTTTCACGTCCAATCCGGATGTCTCGTCCCCCGGGCACGCCGACAGATCTGCCGTATACAAAGGAATTTCCCCTGTATAGGAAGCGTCAAAGAACCTGTAGAAAAACGATACTACAAACAGTAGCATAGAGCTGCTCAAAAACTAAATAACTGAGTTTCATATACATAGCCAGAATCCAAAATACAAGGTTACTCGCACTGGCGAGTTAAACAACTATATACATAAACTCCAAAACAACAACTACCTGCAGGAGGGAAAAGCCACTAGCTCAGACTGTCGGGTAGGGCTCTAGCTCACAACGCCCTTGCCTCGATCCTGGTCGGCGGAAGATGCAGCAGCCGGCACCTGTGGCTCTGCAAAACATAAGTAACAACTGGGCGTGAGAACTACTGTAAGAACAAGTAGTCCTCAGTGGGTACCGCCCAAAACGACATCGGTCACCCACTAAGTCTACAGAAGGGAGCAAGGATAGAAGGAAAAGCAGGAAGTACACTCTACCGCTATCATCCACTACACTATCATGCTCTACACTAACCAACTGTAGGAAATGTCAAATCTGACCCAATCCAAATCGGGACTGTAAGCATACCCGTCCCCGGGACTGTGAATACACCCGTCCCTGCCCCGTTGCGACTATCGGGCTCTATCCACTCTAACTGGTCCGTGGAGAGCAAGTCCAACTGGCATGAGCGACACCAACGCAAAAGCACAAGCCTGACTCCGGAGTGGCACTCGTGGGCGCTACCCAACCGAGTATGCAGCGTATCTCTGTCGAGCTCAAACAGGCTCTGGAAAGCCAAAGTCAAGAAACCGACTCTAAACTGGTCTAACAACCAACAGGTAACGTGCCCTCGGCACAATCTGACGCCAAAAAGGCGATACGGGTCCACCGTCAACTCTGACGGCACCCAACAGTCCGAAATAACCTGAACGACCCGGTAAAAATCCACTCGGCGAACCAGCACGAGTGTAAATATATTCTAAACTACCTGGAGTACTCGTCTCGACAATACTGCGACAGTACAATTTTCTAACGGCTCCTAGAGCTAAATCAGGCAGTTTATACAGGTGACAGGTCCAAATCGCAGGTTTTCTCCTAATTCAATTTCCAAGTCCAACATGTATAATCTACTTAATTTAAAACAACATGCTCCAAAATTCAGATTTCACAATCTACATATAGTCCATGAATTTGAGCTAAAATTAATTACCGAAATCAAGATCTATACATGTCGACCAATAAGAACTTAGGAGTAAAGCCGATGTAACCCACCTCAAAAGCTAAATCCAGGCAGCGAACGAAGCCTCGAACCAGGACAACCTCTGCTGGATCAACTGGGGACCTCCAAGTCCGGTGGACGAGCTAACGCCAAGCTAAACAATTAAGGATCCTCGATTCAGTCCAGAAATTCACAGCAGCTGAGTAGGAACGGGATTCGACCGAGCTAACCTTCACCAAATCTGGCAAGTGAGGGCTTCGTGGATTCCTCTCGAAGTCCCGAATCCAACGAACCAAGCCTCGTCGCGATCCGACGTTCCTACGCGGAGAACGAGCTGAAATACGAACAGTCGACGGCGGATTTCAGCAAAACAGCTACTAACCGAGTAGAAATAATAATACTTGCCCAAAATCCAGGAAAGACGCCGAATCACCCACCTCGACAGCGTCGAACCTCGGCGCGACGTCAAGAACAGTGAAGACGCTCCCTCGCCCGGCCTCCTCGTAAAGCTCCGGCAGCAAGCGCGCTCGAACGGCTCGCGGCGCGACGTCGGCGACGGAATCCCCCAACCGGACTCTCCACCAACACCTAGAGAGAGAGAGGAGAAGAAGAAGATGGAGAAGAGCAGGAAGTACTCTCTCTCACTCTCTCTCTCTCTGCTCGGACACTTAAAAGGAGAGGGGAGGTGAGGGAGATACAAACGAGGTGAGATTTTACCGTTTTAGCCCTTTACCTACTCCCTTGTACCGGTACACGGGCTCCTGTACCGGTACAAGAGCCAACCCGAGAGCAGCTAAATCTGTGCGCGTAGCTTGTACCGGTACAGAAAACCCTTGTACCGGTACAGCAAGCATTCCCCGCGCTGGTTGTACCGGTACAGCATACTCTTGTACCGGTACAGCAAGCAGGAAAATCTGCTGTTTCGCAGATTCCTTCGCTGAATGCTGCCCTCGCGTCGCACAGAGTGCGTTTTGCGTCTATTTGACGCCAACACGACTCAGACTTGTCCCGACACTCTCCAGAGCTGTCGACAAGTCCCCACAGCCAAACACCAGGGATCTCACAAACATATATTTTATTGGGCCAATATTTAGGTTCGTGCATAAATTACTAATGGGAGGCACCTTTCAATACAGCAGATTTGGACCTATATTCAATTAATGTTGGGCTTGCCAAGAGAGAGAGATTAAAAAGAAATCCTGACAACTTCCCACTGCTCAGTATTATCTCATTTGATGAACCCGTTCAATTCTAAAACAAACTTTCCAAACTCCTCATTACTCCACTATCTATTAACTATCCCATTACTCCACCATTCATTAACCACCCATTATCCCATCACCCACTCCACTACTAACCCAACAATAACGGGCTCGTCTAGCATTAAGCACAGTTTATAAAAAGAGGAGTGGATAGAAATGAGAGGAAGAGATAAAAAAAAAAAAATCATCATCAACCTATGTTTTACCATGTGACCCCAACTTCCTCTTTTTCTCTTACGTATGTCAACAGAGGAAAGGAAAAGAAGTTTTCCTTCGTCGTCGTCATCCCGACGTCGCCGCCACCCCAAGCTCCAGTATTATGGCAATCTGTGACTTTCACGTTGCCGCGGCCCAACGTCGACACTTCTAACTCGTGTGCTGCGGCGGTCTGACTTCTATGCGTCCAACTCGCGTAAAGTTGCAGAGCAACATCAACTCCTTCAACTCGTACGACATCACCTTCACCTCTCTGAGGCAGCTGCAGCACAACAAAGCCGCATCGCCATGGCGTCCTGACTTGATGTCGCCATCAATGGGGTGATCGGGTCCATCGCCGCCGA
>NC_033630.1:12758511-12800299 GCF_001540865.1 Ananas comosus | reverse complement strand
GTTTTTTTTTTTTTTTTTTTTTTTTTTTTTTTGAAGCTTTAATTATACGGCGCCGTTGTACGCACCGGAATACATTATACGTCATCTCAGCCGTCCACCGTATCCGACGGTTCAGATGTAATCTGCCATTGCTTACTGAACTAAAAGGTCATTCAACGCATTACTGGAATTATAGAGTATTTTGATTCAACTGTCCAGAGCTGGTAACGTCTCTGTTTGTTAGACTCTTTGTTTCGACGCCTATATTTGCTTTTCTTTTTAGATCCTTTTTCTTTTGCCTTTTAGCTTTTCCCGGGGCCCTTACAACTTTCCTTCGTACAGGTAAATTCAATTGCTCAGTGAAAGAAGCAAATAGCGTGTTATTTTTCTCTCTCTTTCTAAAAAAAACTATCCGATCTTTCAAAATTCTAATTTTACTATCTAATAATTCAATTTATTTGATTTGAGTCGGTCAACGGCACTTTAACTTTGAAATTTGAATGCGTCGTTTATCTTTACAAATTTAGTCAGCATATTTTATGTAATTCTCGTAGCTATAAGTTTATTAAAATAAATAATTAGCTTAAATTTTGAAGTTAAAAGACTGTTGTCTGCCTGAAATCAAACAAATTGAAAAGTTGAATAGTAAAATCATAAATTTTAAAAGTTCAAATAGTCAATTTAAAATGGTGCGTAATTCAGGTAAGTTCTATATATTTTTACTGCAGATTGGCATCTAAACTTTTAAAATTTTATATTCGACGTTCCAACTTTTAAAAGGTAGATTCATATTTCATCAATTTAATGTCAAAGAATACTTTTGTGGATAAAATTGGCAATAATTCTCACATTTGATTTGTAAAAACAAATGCTAGAGATTAATTTATATACATACTTATTAAGATTGGATTTTACCGTTAAAAAGATTTTGCTAGATTATCGGTATGCGTTCATTATTATTTTTTGATCATTTGGCTGATATTAGTCAATTTAAATTGATAAAATGTAAAATTAAACGATCGACTGCAAAACTTTAGAAGTTTTAGATAGATAAAATTTTGAAAAATTTAGATGACTACAAAGAAGCAAAAGTTTAGGTGGGGCAATTAACTTTTCTTTTTCTAGACACTTGACTAGAGAGAAATTGTACTCTTTTTTTTTCTTTTTTTTTTAAGAATTGATGGGCACCAGAATCAATCTGGTGTGCATAAATTTTACAGTACATATAAGATAGCAGATCAAACGCAACATTTATAAATAGATTACAATTTATATAGTTTCTGTACGTTCTAAAATCTTTATACTATTGTACACTAAAATCGAAAGCACCATAATTAAATCAAAATCTATACCACTTAGTGTTCCGGTAAGATACGCTATTCTACACTATCTATTCTAATCAATCAATATAAAATGAATGAAAAGATAAGAATAAAATATAAAGCACAAATGAAAAGATTTAAACATAGTGATGCTTTTACTTTTTCTCATCCTTTTTGTACCAATATCTGAAAAAAGCATGTGCTTTTCCAAAAATGCTTCTTAGAGATAATGGCTTCAAACTTTAACAAAAGCAACTAAAGTGATCTTATGGTACTCATGTAGCATATCATTGTTTTCATACTGCCCCCACAATGGGGCACTATGATTTTTTTAAAATTTCTTTTTCATATTAATTTATCAAGAGAAAATGACTTTTTTTTTTTTGTCTTACTAACATTGGTTGGTTGCACTTCACTATTATGAAACCAAAAGTTGTTACATCAACAACATAATATTCCAATTAAAGCTGCCCCATTAGTAGATGTTGCCAAACAAAAAGGAGTGACAAGTTTTCTTGTAGAAGAAGAAGAAGAAGATAAAGCTTTTTTTTTTCTTTCCCTCTTTTTCTTTTTGATTGATTTAGCACCAAATTTTAGTCCATAGATAATTAAAAATAGAAGGCAAAAAAAAAAAAAAATCTATGGTATCTTCTACGCTTACTTACTCTAGCATATGTTTCATACTTCTAGAACTAGTGTCCAATATAAATATTTGTTCTTTTTATATATAGGAGTAGCTTAAATTTTTATAAGCTTATTTTAGGTTTAAGATTTTGGGGGGGTCTAAAATTTTTTCCTTTTGTTATTTGCTTTAATTTTGCTAAATCTTTTGTGTGTGCATGCTACTGAAACTTTTGTATTTTTCAACTCCAACTCTTTGTTATAATTGCTATTAATTTCCTTTTCCATGCCATTATTAATGTGTGTGGTGGCTTTGTAATAAAAATTGAGACAAATTACATTGCTATTTTCATCAAATTGTAGTGGACAAATATGGAGGGTACTCAAAACAAGTGGGTGCATAATAATGGAGCTTGGTGTTCTAATTAAGCAATAATAATAATAATAATAATAATAAATAGTGCTCTCTTTTAGTCAATAGGAGAATTTTGTTTTGTGTCCCATCACATTATGTTACTTAAAACTTCCACCTTTGACCACTCATTGGGGTGGTTGGAAATGAATCATGAACCATAGATAGAAAATAGCCCTTCTCTTCTTTTCTTTGTTCCTTTTCCATTCCTCTTTTTTCTCTTTTATTTCTAATTATAAATCTTAGCCCCACTAAACCAAAGTTTGTTTTAGTACTATTCACTGAGTCGTCTTACTTCAATCGATTTAGCAGTTACCAGAGTATCGAAACTAAATAGGCATTACTTTTGTCTTGTTTCCACTCTACACACGTAAGGATCAGTACGAATACATTTAATAAATCATATTCTACTATAAATATTTTTTTTAATTAACTATTTAAACACCTAGTGAGAAGGAACTTAAAAAGAAAAAAACAACTCATTTTGATTTCTAATTTTGAATTTTGCTTGTAGAAATTAGACCGATGTGCGTTACAGACATACAACACACAAGTCTTTGCCTTTGCAACTCATAAGAACTTGTTTTATCTTAGTTCTACTTCTATTTTAAGCAATAATTGTTCTGATAAAATGCTTGAAAATAGAAAACTTTTGAGCTTTTCCAAATGTGAAATCGATAACTAAAAGCAGCAGCTCTAATTTTAAACCTTTAGTTTTACGACAAAACTAAATATAAGTAGCTAAGTTTTTGCTTGTAGAAATTAGACTGATGTGCGTTACCGACATACAACACACAACTCTCCGCCTTTACAGCTCTGAGAGCTTGTTTTATCCTAGTTCTACTTCTATTTTAAGCAATAATTGCTCTGATAAAATGCTTGAAAATAGAAAAATTTTGAGCTTCCCCATATGTGAAATCGATAACTAAAAGCAGCGGCTCTAATTTTAAACCTTTGGTTTTACTGCAAAACTAAACATAAGTAGCTAACTTCAGCACAAAAGGCAAATAAGTGCTTCTGGGAGCAGAAGCAATTTGAAGCACCTCAAAAGCCAATCCCACAAAAGGCAAATAACTGCTTCTTTGGAGCAGCCAATCCCACAAGCAAGAAAGATTCTTTATGGATTGAGTGGTGGAGCCCCCAAGTCCTTCTAAGGTTGTTTCTATGCATCTTCCTCATAACTTTTTCTAACAACAATGTGGCTCCCACTCTTCCTCTTTGTGGCCTTCAAAATTTAAACATACATACATTATTATTAAATATGAATTGTGACATCATCTTTTGATTAGTCAAATGTCTTGCTTTTTTATTTTTAAATTCATTATATTTGTAATGTCCTAATAATAATTTCACCTTAGATGGAAAATAGGTTCTGATTATAAATACAAGAGTCATCTAATTTAGTAATAATAACTGAGTGTAATTTTAAGCTAATGATTTAGACTCAACGAGTTATTATTATTAACGGGTCGAGACCAAATCGTTACAATTGGTACTATAAACGAACATCAGCCGAAAGCGTGAGGTTTAAGTACTATACAATACGAAATACTATACCACGAATTTGTAATGTCTCAGTAGTCTTGGTCTCACCTCGGATGGAAAAAAAATTCTATTACACCCCGTTTGCCTCGGGTATAAAGGGGGGATAAAGGGATATCCTCCCTTTATACCCAAACACAATTTTTTCATGGTGGGAACCCGTTATGATGGGAACACTTGTTCCCACCCGGGGTTGGAACAAGCTTGTTCCAACCCACTTGAGTGGAGAGAGAGAGAGAGAGAGAATTTTAGTTTAAATTTAAATATAAAATTTTTAAAATTTATAATTTTATAATTATAATTAATAAATTAAAATTTTAAATTTTATTAAAGTTTAAATTTTAAATTTGATATTTTAAAATTTTAAATTTTAAATTTGATATTGTTAGTTTTTAAATTTTAAACTTGTTATTTTATAACTTTGAAATTTAAATTTGGTCTGAAATTTAATTCACTACGAAATTTTCAATATGTCCAAAATACTATAATATATTATTTGATAATTTTTTTTAAAAAAACATTCATCTGATATTTAATTCACTCGAAATTCTAATTCAATTTAAACTTCATTTTCAGCTTCGGGGAAACAAACATGCCGTGTAGTGCGGGAGAGCATGAGTGGGCGGTATCCTCACCGGGTATGGTGATGGGACCGCATCCGCGCTTAAAAACCGCGTCGGAGGAAAGCGAGGGACACTTTCGCATTCAAACGCTCCCTCTCACACACACACACACTGTCTCTCTCTCTCTCTCTCTCTCTCTCTCTCTCTCACGCTACTGCGAAATATAATACAATAGGGGGAGGAGGGGGGAACGCAACAACGACTTCGTCGTCGTCGACGACTCCTACCTCCACCTGCTCCCCTCTCCCCCATCACCTCCTCCTCGACGATGCACTAGGTGAGGGAACGATTGCTGTCTCTTGTGCTTTTTTTTTTCTCGATTTAATTTGATGGTTTTTGGGGATTTTTTTAGGTTTTTGTTGGTGGGTTACTGGGTTGTGAGGGAAAAAAGGTTTTTTTTTTTGGATTAAAGGTGACATTTTGGTGTAATTGTTGACGAATTCTATCGACGATGCCCTAGGTGAGGGGCAATTGCTCTCTCTTTTACGCTTTTTTTTTTCCCCGATTTAATTTGATGGTTTTTGGGGATTTTTTTAGGTTTTTGTTGGTGGGTTACTGGGTTGTGAGGGAAAAAAGGTTTTTTTTTTGGATTAAAGGTGACATTTTGGTGTAATTGTTGACGAATTCTATCGACGATGCCCTAGGTGAGGGGCGATTGCTCTCTCTCTTACGCTTTTTTTTTCCGATTTAATTTGATGGTCTTTTGGGGGATTTTTTTGGGGTTTTGTTGGTGGTTTACTGGGTTGCGAGGGAAAAAGGTTTTTTCTTTTTTTTTTTGGATTAAAGGTGGCATTTTGGTGCAATTGTGGGCGAATTCTATCGACGATGCCCTAGGAGAGGGGCAATTGCTCTTTTTACGCTTATTCTGGGGGCTCAATCTGGTGAATTTTTAGGGGTTTTTGAGGTGTATTTGTTGATGTGTTATGTCCTTCTCTTTAATTCGATTTAATTTGGTGTTTTTTGGGGGGTTTTTTGAGATGGATTATTAGGGTATAGGAAAAAAGCTTTTTCCTTTTTTTTGTGGGGGGGTTTTGGTGATTGAAGAGGATTTGATTCGTTGGTCATCTTAACATTTTTTTTTTGTATTCTTAAATTTCGTCAATTTGCGCTTCAAATTATTTTTTTTTGTATTTGTTTTCCCGACCAATTTATATGTGATTTTTCCCTTTTCTGTTGTAAAATTTTGTTAATTTGCGCTTCAAATTATTTGTTTTGTACTTTTTTGACTAATTTATATGCGATTTTCCCTTTTTCCTTGTGATTCCGCTTATTTGGTGGAGTCCTTTTCCTCGTGATTTCGCTTATTTGGTGCTGACTCTAATAATGAAATAGCTACAATTTTGTTTTTTAGTTCCTTGGAATTTTATTGTGTTACTTTTTTTTTTCTTTGGTCCTAATAGATATTATTTACTAAACTTAGCTACCAAGTAAACACATTTTTTCTTTTCTGGGTCAACCCTTGGACTGAAGCTTAGATATAACTGGAATTTGATATTTTATTGTTGTTCTCTTTCCAATTCATTTCCTTATATCTCTCTCCCTCAATCAACCTCACCACATTAAATTGATGTATAGTTCATGATCATTTAGAATCATCTAAATAAACCAATGTTTGAGGATGGATTAGTTACTGTTGCAATTAAACTCCTTTTTCCTCTTTCCTCCTCAATCATCATGAATTTACTCTCTGAAAAATTTTGAATCTGGAGAAGGATATTTTATGATCTTTTTATTCGCAATTTGTTGCTGATACCTTGTGCTGCTTTTACATCATCTGCTGCTGTATGACTAATCCATGGTAACATGTTTCTTCAGATGCAAATTTTAATATTTATTCCGAGTAATTTAGTCGAAGCTACGAAAGGAGATGAATTGAAGTATACCTTATGCTTTTCGCATTTCCTATTTTTAACTTTTGATATGCTTGCTTCTAAGACATGAAATTTAAATTTATTCTGTAAGTTTCGAGTATTAGTCTTATTTGGTTTTTAATGAATGTAGTTTCTTGTTACCAGCTGAAGAACATATTATGAAATGGAGTCTCTGAGCGCCACCTCGCTGCTGCCTGGATTCGGGTTTCATCCGACCGACGTAGAACTTATATCTCACTATCTGAAGAGGAAAGTACATGGCCAGAAAATCGACTTCAATATTATACCAGAGGTGGACATATATAAACATGAACCATGGGATTTACCTGGTAAGTGAACTCGAATGCTATGCCGTAACATCGCTTCCTGCCGTAACATCGCTTCCTATGAAGCTCAATGAGTTGATCTAATGATATGAGAAATGGAGAAAGTTCGACTTCCTCCGAAATTTTTCTTTGCTCTCCTAATTTTTGGGACCTATTTTACTTTTGAGTTCAACCAGAGTAAGCTTCTGGGTAGAACTAATTAAGATTGCGAGGGATAAATTTATCTTATGCAGTTTAAATTTATACTGGTTGCATCAGATAATAGGTGCTTTCTTTTTATTTATTTTCCTGTTTAAGTAGCTTCAAGGCCTATATCTCTATGGCAGCTTCTACATAGCTTTTAGATAGTAAAGTATGGAATTGGTTCGACATTTCGCGTGTTTTGGATTCTTACCATTTCTTTCTCTCTTTTGTTTCGTTCTTTTTTAAAAAAATTTTCCTTTTTGCAGCAAAATGTAAAATCCCGACCAGAGATAGCAAGTGGCATTTCTTTACTTCTCGCGACCGAAAGTATCCCAATGGCTCACGATCGAATAGGGCGACCGAAGGGGGTTACTGGAAATCAACTGGAAAGGACCGGAACATCAAGTCTCAGAACCGGGTTATAGGGAGCAAGAAAACCTTAGTTTTCCACGAAGGTCGCCCCCCTTCTGGAAAGCGGACGGATTGGATTATGCATGAATATTACATCGATGAAAATGAGTGTAAAGCTGCCCCTGATATGAAGGTAACAATAATTTTACTTCGAATATGTCAACTTACTTAAGAATAAACTTAATCATGTTAAATTGCAGGTTAACCCTTATGTTAAATGTTGTTTATGCAACAGGATGCGTACGTTCTATGTCGTGTTACCAAGAGAAACGGATTGCCGTCAGAAGCCGATAATTCGCCTCTACCTGAGGAGGTCAATAACCACCCGCAGCAGCCAAATGAGACAACCGAATCAGTGATCTGCCACAAATCAACAAGCCCAGCTGATAATGTTGATGATATCGAAGATTGGCTTAATGAGCTCTTGGATCCCAACTTTTCTGGAATCACCGCTCCAGAAGATCTAAAAGTTGAACCAGAGGTATATTCTAACCTGCAATAGCTTTAATAGCTTGAATAGTATTTGTTTAACCATTAAATACATCCCACTAAGACTTGGTAGATGTTCCTGTAGTTGGCACAATAGATGAAAATGAGCAATGCTTATTTGTAAATAGTTTTTCCTGGACATTTTACTAATAACTATCCAGCCAAAATCGTAGTCTTCAATATGTATATATCGACTGCGAAAATGCTGATCATTCTGTTCTTAAGATCTCACAGGAAGGTGTCACTTCCGTGGAACCAAAGTTGGAGCCTGTCGATTCTAGTGTTGAACAGAATATTCTAGACGACTCGAACTTCCTATTGGAGGAGGATATCTACAGTATTCTGTACTCTAATCCTGATAGCTATAACTACAATTTGTTCGAAGATCTTGCAATGGGAAACACAGATGCTCCTTTCGCTTCTAATGGTAACTGGCTAACAGAATCTAATCATAATTTTCCTGCAACCAACTTGGAAGATGAGTTCTTTGACGGTAAAGCTTTGACCCACATGAACGAAAACAACGACGCGGGAATTCAGATACGAAAAAGGCATAAAAAAGTCGCTGAGGCATCCGGCACTAAGAGCAGACTTCAAGTCCAACTTCACAAAATGGAAACGAGAGAGGCGGAGTCAGTTAATCAGTCCGTCAAGCTTGTCGATCACTATAGCCTTGTTGATCTAGTTAAAGAGATCACGGAGTCGAAGAGCTCACTTGGCTCCGATGATGATTCACCAAAGTCAGGTACTTTGATCAACGGCATTAGCTACAACAGGAGCGTCATACGGGGCTTCTTTGTGCCACTGAGAGATCGTACATCGGCTGGTTTGAAGCGTTTGTTTGTTGGTGCTTTTACAGTGGCAATAGTTGGTCTAATACTTTATGTTCTGTTCCAATACGCAAGCCGTTTCACAGGAAGTTTTTCTTCCATTGGTTATAGCTAATGGATGCATCGTTCGTTTGCTCACTCTTTCTTTTCGAAACACTTACAGATTCACGGCTTCATAGAAACTTTCAAAGGAGTTTATGACATGTAGATCGGCTCAATTGGAAGAACTACTGAAAAGGGAAATTTCTACCATTGGTACCGTCGGTTTGTCGCTTCGTACTCCATTTTCTGTTACTTGGTGTACGCTACTTTCTCCTAGGATTTTCTTGGCCTGCAGTAGTTTTGATTTTTAACGGTTTGAGAGTTACAGATTATGACTTGAGTATAGCCATTACAGAGCTCTTTTTTTTTGCTGTGTTTGGTCATTAATGCATGTTGTTGGTGTAGTCTTGTACATATAACAATAATGTAAGAGCTCTCTTTTTGATCCTTTTGTTTCTAGAATGATACACAGTGACCTCTTGTCTTATATATTTCTGTATAATAATATTCTTCTAAAAATACATAGTGATGTAGTGAACAAGGGTAAGTATTTTTTGAACTAATTTCCATTTAATGATGAATGAATGTTTAGAATTAAGTGTTGAATGATACATATAGCATGTCAAAATTCTCACATTTTCATATATACTTTTTTAGTAAAACTTTGGAGGAAAAAAAATTGTCAAACACCCTGAATATTTCTCCAAGAATATCCTCCGAATGTTAAAATGCTGTATAGCCTTGTACACAAGTTCCCAAATTTTTTTTTTTTTATTACAAATTCAAACACATAAAACGAAATGATTCAAAGTATTCTTTTTCAATACAGGCACTTGAGTGCAAGGATTTAAATATCTATTTGGCACCAATTGTATTTACCGTATCATATTGTGCTAATAAAATATCGATACGATACAATTTCTATGCCGATAGCACAGTTTAAAACCCTCTATTTTTTAAATTAGTCAGTATTTTCTTAATAAAGTTCAAAATATCCGATAAAAATACATCTTAAATAGTTAGAATATACATAAATTTTTTATAACCGACACACATCGACACAACCCAGCACGCAATGTACCGGCACATATCAACACAACCTGGCACGCAACGTATCGGCAAGTTTTAAACACAATCCCGTACCACGGCACTTAAATCCTTGCTTGAGTGTGTTCATGCAATTTCTGATTTTAAAAAGTGAACAACAATATTCAGGAGTAGGTGATAGATTGGACCAATCACACCGTTCATGTAGTTTAATTCATGAAAAAATAACACGACTCTAATTAACATGACCAAACACAACACAACTGCTGCTGGTGATAAATCCAAAATTGATGCAACACAAAAGCCTGAAGATAACATCTGCTTAGGAAAGAAGTAATTTTGAAAAATTTTGACATTTATTAGACACAAACTTCATATCGGCACGACTAGCAGAGTCTATAGAGCACTGCACAAACCTGAATTACCACCAGGGAATCACTTTGTTACTTTCGACAGCATCTAACCAAACACAATACATCGACGATACGAAACAAAACATCGGAATCTTACTAGGAGAAATATTTCCTGGCAAATTCTTACTCGAATGCAGATTTAGTTAAATTCACAAAGAAAACAAACAACCGCTGGTTTTTAAAGCCAGGGGGGAATTCAAATACATCCTTAACAGAGGGTAATTAATTCTGATACTCTATTTGCTGAAAGAGTGTGTAATGAAACAACAATCGATCTACAGACATTAGCGGTTACGACTAAGATAAAAGAAAAGAATGGAACTACAGAAGATGCCGGGCTAAACCATTCAACCCAGCTAATGGCCTTGATTAAAGACCGGCTAAATTATTTATCCATCAACCGACTAACTCCTCGACAATTGAGGTACATAAATCGGCTGTAGCTACTCACCTCTCCTAAAGGTTATTTCTGCGCCCAAGACCTCCTAGCATGCGGAGCGCACCTGAGTCTCCAAAATGGGAACAATACGGGGAACTTTGATAGACTTCAATATGGTTACAATATATGCTCTTTCAAATCTTGCCACTTTGATTCTGTTAAAGAGATTGCATGCTTCCACCAGAAAATTCATCGACTTCTTACGCACTCCATGGTAAGAATAAGTACCTAAATCATCAATAAAATCAACAATTACAGTCAAGAAGATTACTGAATTTTATTAGAAAAAAAAATGCCACTAGAGGCAGTAGCTCACCTATCCACTTCCACAAAAGAGCTTCGCTCACTCCCTAATATATCGAGCCCAGAAACCCTTCTTTCTTGGACACTCGCACTCCTGCGCGGATCTTGAGGGCCGTGAACCAAGCGAGAAGTGCCGCCTTAAGAAAGGCCGACTGAACGAACTCTTCGTGCTAGAACTCGCTCCCCTCTCGCCTCTCTTCTGCTCCTTAGAGAGCGAATGACGACCGCCCACATCGCTATCCACAACCGCACTCCTTGAGATCCGGTTTCTGCCCTTCAATTCAATTTTCCCAAATAATTTTGCTGCAAACTTCTCCCCATGAGTGCATATAGGGCAAGGTGGGTCGTATTTATCGCTTTCAATCGTCATGTTCTCTAAACAATCTGCATGGTAGGAATGGCCGCAAACCAGGATAGCAACCACAGAGAGTTCATTGGTCGAAACTATCTTTTGACTACTCCATTGAGACCTGTCCTTTAAAAATCTTGAGCAAATTAAACATATCTGCTTATCAGGGGAAAGCGGCGGTGCTAATTGTTGAGTATTTGACCTTGTTGTTTCCTTGCTGTTTATGGAAATTAGGGTTTCGTTGTCCGGCGACCAGAGCTCTCTTTGCGAAGAAGCCAAAAGCTCGGAGAAAGCCCGCATAGACCAGCCATCAGAAGAGCCACCATGAGAGCTACAGACGGAGAGTACAAAGGAGTTTCTTCTACCCTCAGGGGAGCTGTTCGAGTTCAGGGATTTTAGAGATGGAACTCTACTGTCCGAGATTTGGCGGGAGAGTTGGTATGTTGGAGATCGGTGGGATTTTTGTGAAGAAGTCAGGTCAAACGGTAGAGAATGGCTTCGAGAGGAGGACGGATCGGTGGTCCTGAAGGGTAGAGATGATGGAGTAGAAGGAAAAGAGATTGAAGGCTTAATTTCTGAAGCTGTGCTTGCTATTCCTGGTGACCTAATAGAGTCCTTTTCCTGCGAAGAATTTAGAAATAACATCAATTGAAAGTAAAATATCCTTCAATAAACACATCTAAACAAAACTGTGACAGAAGAAAGGTCTGTGTATGCAGCTTACCACTGCTGAAGAGTTGCTTTCTATAAAGTGATCTGTTGGAGGACAATAAAATAAACATCAGACGGAATGTATAACAATTTTTAATATCGTATTGGTGAGATTAAATTGCATGCAAGAAAAAAAACATATATAGAGAAATGTGAACTTCAAATAACGTGTGGCATGGTAATACAATTACCAAGCTGACAAATGGGAACGTTGGCTTTATACTTTATAATATGTTCATCGTTTTATCCCCCCGCCAGAAATAGCAATTTCTGAATTACTCACCAATGACTCGAAATAGTTGTATATATATATTAATAAGCAAAGCTTATGGATAAAGCACACATTAAAACCTTCCCTTCCCCTTCCATTGAAAAGTAAATAGAAATTGAAAAGAGAACGACTTCCACTCTGAGAAAAACTTTTGGGAGAATTGGAACCATTACTTATTCACTAGTCACTATTTATTATTGAACCATTAACTACTTAACTAATTTGTTACTATTTATTATCAGGTCTGTTATCTTGTTCGTTTTTCTCATTTTACAGTAGTGAACCGTTCTCAAATTTGTATTTAATATCAATGTCTTTCCTAGTTATTGACTAACCAGTATCAATTATTTTCAAAAAGTCACAGGATGGAAGTATGTCGTCTACTAGAAATTGAAGTAGCTACCACAAAAATAGTGATTGCATAAATCTTACAAAACTCAAATGAAGTACAAAAATAACTAGGGGAAATTCTAAAGCAATATATTCAAAGTTTGATTGTCAGTGTTACAAAATATCACTTATATATTCAAAGTTTGATCACATAATCATCTAGCATTGTGATGAACTATGTTGGAAACATTAGCTACCAGCTAATAGCTGCTTCATTGCATGGAGATTGAGGCTACGCATTCTAGTGACCGCCTTAGATTACACTAGCATGTATTAATGAAGCTAAATACTGCAAGTTGTATATGAATTCAATACTCTCATGAAATTAATAACAATTCACAAGTGTATGAATAATTATCAAAAAACCTACCTTTGTCTTGCGCATCTGTTTTAGATTTCCCAGATGTTCCAGTAAGACTGTTAGTCTTGCGCCACTTGACAGTGTGAAAGCCATCTGATGGACTTCCAACAGCAGAGAGGCCATCAGTTTCTGTTGTCGCCCCGCTTTTAATCTCAGAACCAACATTTCCACTATTGTATTGAGACAATTGAGCATTATTATTCATTACATCCTCTATGTGCGTGCGATTGTCCCAGCGAAAGCTCCATGAAGGCGAGCGTCTAACATTTCTGTAAGCAGAAACTTCGATCCGAGTTCCGCTTGTCAATGGTTTATCCCTTGCAGCCACACAGCAGTTGGCCCCCATTTTTGTGAAAAAGAAAATATTTTTTAAAAAATGTCCTTATTAACAACAGTATTTGCATCTACAAGTTGCAATAACTCTTGATGCTTTGTGCGCTGAATTGTCCCAAAAAAAGATATCTCGAATCCCCAGCTATACCTGAAGTTTAGAGAAAAGGTTTGAACAACATTCATCCATCGTTCATCATTTTCAATAAATTAAAAATTTATGAACACAAAATGAAAAGCATCCCTTTATGGAAGCTTCTGAGTCAAGTGAGGTGATTACAAAAATTAGTCAATAATTTCTAAAGCTTCATATAATTTGGACTAGCCAAACTATTAATAGAAGACACTATATTCCCAAAATTAGTAGGACAATGATTCAAATTCATATCGAAATTCCTAACACATTTTCTTTTCCTAATCAAATTTAAAGCTCCTACATAAATATCCATTCTTACAGAAGAAGGAACTAGCTGGTTGCTGAAACAAGTAATGAAGCAGTAATTTCCAAGTTAAGAACAGTTCGCGACAATATTATACATTCCAAAAATAAAACATTACCAAAGAAGGAGGTAAGTGAACTAACTCATAAACTTAGCATAGAATCAAATCATTTCCTTTGAGCACCACATAGAAAATAATTGTGAAGGGATACAATAGAAAAGCAAAAAATGATGAAGGGGCCTAACAAAGAAAAAATTACACATATCCTCATAATCGAATCAACCAAACATATATAAAAACCTAGTAAATAAATAAATGATTAAATAACTAAACAAGTGAAAAAAAGTTTATTTTTGTATTTGCGTGAGCTTATACGCATGTATACATCAAAAACAGGGGCAAAATTTTTTATTTTAATCCACGAATATGCGAGAAGAACACATTAATGACCACTTAAAGTGCGATTCTTCATATAGGATATTAAAATTACCTACAAATTTCCCCAAATGAAGGAAGGCGGAAAAAAAAAAACTTACCTCTATCAATGCGGGAGTTCAAAATCAAGCTACAAACCCTAAATTAAGGCGATAATGACCTCAAAAGGATCGTGCCGAGAGAGATAGTGATATTTTTCAAGTGATATTCCTCATCTAATATACTAAAATTACCTTATAATTTGCACCAAAAAAGCGAAAAACCGATATGATCGATGCTGAAGGCCCCAAATCGAGCTACAAAACCCTAAATTAGCGCAATATCGACCTCAATACGATCGTAAAGACACAGAAAGACTCTTCAACTCAGATTCTTCAACTTAATATACAAAATTTACCCCAAAATCTGCAGAAAAAAACCGATCTGGGGCAACCCCGACCTCAATCGGATAGTAGAGAGCAAGAGAGAGCGGATCGCGGCGGAGTGGTGGCGCTAGGGTTTCGGACCGCGCCCGAGGATCCCTCCCCTCTCTCTCCGCCTCATCGGGGAGAAGCGGAGATCGCGGAGGAGAGGCCGAATCAACGGCCCAGATCGATCGTCGAGAGCGCGAGACCCCCTTCTAGGGTTTTGGAACGGAGAGAGAGAGAGAGAGAGAGANCCAGCCCTATTAATAGTCCAGAATATTTTAAAAGCGGCCCCTCAACTTTTACTTTTTATTAGTTACTACTTAATAGTCCTCGATTTTTAATTTTTAATTTTTAATTTCCAATATTCTAATTAGTTGAGTGAAATTTTTTTATTAAATTCTATTTTCTATATATAAATATCAAATATATTTCATAAAATCACTCAAATTAAAATATTAAAAGTTAGTAAATGGATAACCTCTGTACTATTCTTGTACCATGAATTAAATTTATTTATTATTTTTATATATATTAAAATTTACTCGAGATTAATTAAAAGATTAATTTTTATTAAATAGCTATTTTATTGAGTTTTTAGATAAAAATTATACTTTCTTCTGCTTTTTTTTTTATATAATTGTTCAATCTGAATTTTTCTAATTTTACTGTTTGTTTTGCAGCATATGAATGTCGTAAAAAACGGATGTATGAAAGATGGATTAATATTTTATTATTTTATTCTTTTTTTTGTAATTGATTATGGCGTGAGTGAGATTAAGTCAATTACGTTATCTTTAAAAAGTTTTAGATTCGACCGAAAGTAAAGCTATGTGGATGAAACAACAAAAATCATGATTTATAGCCAAAAAAATTATTATGCCCCTCTTTACTTTTCGTGAAACATTCGTATTCGTTGTTGTTCCCCCTTCATAACTTAGAAAATATTTCGAATTGTGTCCGGTATCTTTTCGATTTGTTAAATTACGCACTTACTTGCTTTTATGTCACGCTAAAATAAGTTTATTTTTCTTACCAATTCAAAATTTTAAATCATAGCTAGATATAACGTATTTGCTCTGGCAGTATCAAAACTAGCTCTAGCAGAACCAATTACCACATAGTAGTCTTGTTCAATAAACTTATTCGGCAATGATAATTATCATTGGCTTTTAGAATAAGAGGCGCCAAAGCAATTTTAACTATTAGCGGAATAAAAATATTTAAATTATTATTAAATACAATAGTAATAATATCAAAATATGTTTTGGTAATTCTTTGTAACAGCTATTGACGATAGTTTTCTGTGTATTTTTATTATAAAAAGCGGGAAAATTTAAAATGAGATGTATTCAAAAAAAGTATATAAATATATGAACATGTATATAAAGTTTTGGCAAAGAGAGGCATCAAATTAATGGGCCACATGTTTATTCTTCCATAGCTGACCCATCATTTTCTTACAATTTAAGCATTAATAATAACAAAAGCAACCAAAGCTAACACCATTTACTTGGTTCTTCATGTACACACGCATCTGGAGATGCAGTTGCAGCATTAATTAAATGTTGGCACAAAGCATCATCATCATCATCATCATCAATGTTCCTGCAACTTGCACGAATCTCAAAGATTCAGATTCTGGATGGAGACCCCTTCTTATTATTATTATTATTATTATTATCCACTATTATTATATGTTACTTAGTTTCTTCCTGGTTTAGATGTTGTTTAATCAGTGTATCATTTTATTTAGGCTAAATTAAAGAAAATCTTTTTATAAATATTCGTTTGTTTTTTCACCTTTTCTTTTTAGCTTTCAAAAACCTACATTTTGCCCTCGTAAGATTTCAGAAATATTTTCGGAGGATACGATGTTAATGGAGAGGGCAAAATGATCAAATTACCCTTATTTTTTCTATAAAAAAAAATAATAACTTTTAAATATATTTCTGGCATTTTGAAGCGCATTTTCGATATAAAATACAAAAAATGGACGGAATAGTGATGAAATTCTGATAAAGGGGGATTAAATGCAACAACTTAAAATTTTAAGGGGGCAAAATATAGGTTTTTGAAAGTCTTGAAGTAAAAATAAAAAAATAGATATTTACAGAAAGATTTTTTTGTAATTTAGCCTTATATTTATGTACATACATGCTTTTATCGATCCAGCGTAGGTTGCTAGTTTCGGTATGATCAGAGCTGTCGACTTCACCTCCCACACGCAGTGTCGGAGTCGGTATACACGAAAAGAGGTTCCGCCAATTCGTCATACTCAGAGCTTTGTCCAACCAAACATGCCCTTAGACGAAGTCGCAAATGCTACGCGGGATTGTCGGCCCAATTATTGCCCAGGCCCATGGGCCTCTTTTTGTTGGGCCAGGTATTGGACATTACCTAGCTTAAGATTTAAATTTAAACCCCTTATTAATATTGAGCTCAAATTCCACCCATTAAGCCACATTGTCATAAAATAGCTTCGATTATTTCATGCTAAAAATATTATTGACATTAATAAGATAATATTCAATAGTCATGGACGTAGACCTAGCTCATCATTAATATGTGATTGCAAATGGAATGAACATATTATAATTTCTTTTTATTCTTCTGTTTGTAAATTATGCTTTAAATGGTTTATAATTTTTTTGCAAATTAATATTATGTAGCTTTGCTCTTGTTCTAATTTATATTTCTACAGTGCTTCTTCTTCTTGTTGTTTTTTTTGTGTGCGTGGTTGTTTTAACAATTTCTAAGAGAATTCATATTGCTAGAGAGAGAGAGAGAGAGAGAGAGAGAGAGAGAGAGAGAGAGAGAGAGAGAGAGTACGCCTCTTACGCTTTCGAAAGTATAGAGATTTTCGCACTTGTAAGTTGTTTTCAGTGATAGGACATCTGATTCGATGATCAGCTCCGTTAGACATGATCTACGTTATTAGAATTATTTAAAAATCAAATGTCATAATTTTTTAATTACATTTGTCTAGTAAATGAGTAGTCTCAAAATAAACGGCCGAAAATATTTTAGTTAAGATTTGCCCTTATATATATATTTCATGAAAAGACCTTTGGAATGACTTTAACTTCAAGCTTTCATTTTTCAAAAAAAAATGTTTAGTATCTCAATTTAAGTGAGTTAATATTTTGAAATGAGAAATATTATTATTATTATTATTTTGCTCTACACTTCCTTTTTTCTCTTTTTCACTTTCAACTAACAAATCTCCTCGCCTTTTGAATTTCCACAGTATTGCGAAAAATAAACATAAATTATCACCGAATTCTTACTCCGACAATATGGGTCGACTAGAAATAAGAAATTATATACAAGTTTACTGCAAATAACAATTTTTTTTTCAACCGACTGTCCTTAAAGCAAGTGACAAAGAACTTGATGGTTGGTATCTGAGACTCAAGTTCGAATCCTAGTTAATTCACATTTCCAGCTAAATTTATTTCTAAATGAAATAAACGAAGCGGATAGCGTACTACCTATCTCTCTCAAAAAAAGCGAAGTTCATACAGCATGCACATTGCCCCTTACTAGTTTAAAGCTAGCAAGAGTTATATATGTTAGTTTACAGGAGCTAGCCCTTTGGCTTTAAGATACATGTTTTTAAACCCCTTTAATAAAAAGGAAAAGGTAGATGGATATAAACAACTTATACAGTTGTAGATGGATTCTTTATTCTCACCATTGTCGTGTCATTTTGTGTTTGGTTCTTGTTCTGTCTATAATGGATAACTATTGAGTAGCACTACTCGCCACTACCTTGTCTAATTTTTGTCATTATACATCATTTTTTCAATGTTTTAACTATAGAGCCAATTATAATGTTGGTGGTTACATGTATATATTCTAATTTCTTATCTATTTGAAATTATCCTTTAATGTATACTCTTAAGAATTACTAACACATTGTTTTTTTTTTTTTTTTTTGACGGAGAGAAGGTGCACGCTACTTGCTTTAGTTCTAGGCAAATGATTTTGCTACAAAGGGTGAGGAGGTTGGGCTCAAGAAGTGACAAAGTATAAGAAAGATGGAATTCTAAAATATTGAAGAAATGTAATTAAGTTAAAAGAGCCACAAGTTCGAACAAATAACGGCTCCACGTCTACAACATCGCGTCCACTTTCCGTACTAATACGAGTGTGCCTAGAGGTAGATGCAAAGTAAGGTTGCGAAAGAATTATTTTTCGCGACACGTCCACCCAGGAGTCGCCATAGTATCTGAGGTCGAGTGGTCGGCGTACACACATTAGTTATGGTTTATTTTGTTTTAACTTTTAATTTTTAGAGAAGAGGCTTGTCTTTTGTAGTAGGAATTATCTTCTTTCAGGTCCCAATTAGATGGAGATTGTTTATTTATGTGTTTTCCTAGAACAGTGATTAAGGGCTTTTGAAGGTGTTGAATTACTTTATAGGTTCATAGATGTTGGATAATGAGAAAAAATAGAGTAAATATAGAAGAGGGTTATGTTCATTGAGCTGCGAAAGCTTAGCGTTATAATGATTACTATGTATCTTACTATTATATACATAGTCTTCGATCTTCGATTCGATCTATCCTCAGTGGTTCCTTGATTCCTTGCGAAAATATATGATAATTTGATTTTACATATAAGAGTACATTCGTTGACGATACATACATTTCCATACAATCATTTAATTGGAATATCTCGCTCCGACCCGGCTAAATTTTCTAGTGTATACAAGTGGAGTTGGTTAATAAGGTATTTTAATTTTTGCTAGTTATATGTTTCTAAGCATGTGGCACTGGGGGCAGTGTTTAGCATACTTAATTAGTCATATTGCAATAGTCATTTAATAAGATATTTATCCTTTGTCAAACTTTTGCTTTATGGTATATATTATGTAAAACTAAGAAAAACCCAACACATTATATCTCAACCTAAAAATTCCACAATGAGAAAGCTGCTTTACCCTCTCTTTACTTGTTTGTTTGTAGTTAATGTAGTGAAATTTATTTTTACAATGCTAGGAAAGTGCTTGTCAATTTATTCAAATCTGCACCACAAAATGTTTCTTTGTGCTTCAACGAGCAAGTCATTCTCTTCTCTCTCTTCTTCTCTCTCTCTTATCTTCTTCTCTCAATTTTGATCTTGAAGGAGAGAGAATTATTTGTGACAAGAATTGCTTTGTTATAGTTTGATCATGGGGCTAAGAGATCTACTAATACTCTTTGTTCTCGTTCACCCGTGTCGATCCTCTCGACTTCATTTGCAGCAGTGGTATTGTTAATCAGGTACCATGGTTTCTGTTTCAAAAGATGATTGTTACTTTGGGCTCATTTGATTTTGGGAAAAAAATGAAGAAGGTTATGAACTTTTAATTCTTTGGTTAAATCAGAATATTATTTTGTCAAAGAACAGTTAATGCAACATGAATTTGTTGATGTTTAATTTTTAACGTTAAATATCTATATGTGATAATGTTTCAACTTTATCAATATTTTTAAACATGATTCATAACAAAAGGAGATAAATTATTGACTTTTACAGATAATAGAAATAGCATCACATTTGTTAATCTTAAGTCTATAGTTATTATATAGAAGTTTGCGTTATTAGGTTTATATTTTGGATTGGCAATCTTAACAGATTAGTCTCAAAAAGCTTCTAGCAATTAACTGTATCATTAAAGGAACGCCATAAAAATTTCAAATATAACAGTAGACTTTTTTAACTTTTGAATATATATATATAATATATTAAAATATATATATATATTATATATATAAATAATATATTATATATTATGAGTCCATATATAATGAACTAATCCAATATAATACTATTATGAAGTTAAAAATGTTAGGAAAATGAAAAAATTAAGATAAAAAAATGCTTATAAAACTAAATATATACTAACCTTTTTTGGATGAATATAACTTTAAAAATATTTAATTTTACAACTGATCTTCACTACTTAGTACATGTGTACTTTAGCTTAATTGTGATTTTCTAAATTTCAAATTTATGAATGCAACATCATATTATCTATTATGAGATTTAATAGATGATAAATATTTATACAATTTACTAACTATATATTCAACAGAAAGTAGTAATTTTTTTAATTTGATATCCAAGAGATAACATAATCACTTAAATCAAATTGAAAGGTTAGATTCTAAAATTATTTTTAAGATTAATAATCGAATCAATGATTATGATGTCAAGTAAGTTTATTTACATATTTTACTAATATTAAAGTAAGCATCATTTCAATTTAATTGACTGTAATGTTTGTATTCTATTATGGTGAAGAGAATTATATTTTGTATGCCGAAAGAGGAGCAATAGGAGATTTTATAGAGAAAATAGAGTGAAATGAACAAAGTATTGTATTTAATTTATATCTTAATTTTTTGCTTTTATGTTCCAATTTAATATAATACTTATGATGATGACAAATATAAGTTTTTAAAAAGTTTAAGTGTGTATACAATTAGAGAACTGAAGAATCTCTTTATGAATGTTCTTTTGATATTAATTAAGAGAACAATTACTTCATTATTTTTTTTCCTTTTTTATTTTTCTATTCAAAAATTTATTTAAAATGTGTCAAGAAAATTACAGAACGCCGTGTATGAAGATGAATTGTTTGTTCGACGCCGAGATTCTAAAGTTCAAACAAATGATTATGGAAGCCTATGACCCCGGCAACAAACGCTCGCTCGAACGGCTCGCGGCGCGACGTCGGCGAATCCCCGGCTCAACCGTGCTCCACCTCCACCAAGCTTAGAGAGAGAGAGAAAGAAGAAAGCACAAAAGCCTTCTCTCTCTTCCTCTGTTCGGTTTCCAACTGATATAGAGAGAGAGGGAAGGAATCGTTACAAACGAGGTAGAAAAATTACGGATTTAGCCCTTACCAACTCCCTTGTACCGGTACATGGATTGCTGTACCGGTACAAGGCCAAACCCGAGAGCAACTGAGTTCTGTCGCACGCTCTGTACCGGTACAAATGGACCCTTGTACCGGTACAGCAAGCGACTTTCCATGATGGTTGTACCGGTACAGCACTAACCTTGTACCGGTACAACAGAGTAAAAATCCTGCAATTTCGCAGATTTTCACACAGAATGCTGCCCTCGCATCGCACGGAGTCCGCTTCGCGTCTATTTGACGCCAACGCGACTCGGGCTTGTCTCGACACTCTCCAAAGCTGTCGACAAGTCCCCACTGACAGAAATCGGGGTCTCACAGTCTTGAAGTAAAAATTAAAAAAGGAACATTCACATAGAGATTTTTTATAATTTAGCTTTCTATTTATATACGTACATGCCTTTGTCAATCCAGCATAGGTTGCTAGTTTCGGTATGATCAGAGCTGTCGACTTCACCTCCCACACGCACAGTGTCGTAGTCGGTATACACGAAAAGAGGTTCCGCCAATTCATCATGCTTAGAGCTTTGTCCAACCAAACATGCCCTTAGACGAAGTCGCAACTACGCGGGATTGTCGGCCCAATTATTGCCCAGGCCCATGGGCCTCTTTTTGTTGGGCCAGGTTTTGGACATTACCTAGCTTAAGATTTAAATTTAAACCCCTTATTAATATTGAGCTCAAACTCGACCCATTAAGCCACATTGTCATAAAATAGCTTCGACTATTTCATGCTAAAAATATTATTGGCATTAATAAGATATTCAATAATCATGGACATAGACCTAGCTCATTAATATGTGATTGCAAATGGAATGAACATATTATAATTTCTTTTTATTCTTCTGTTTGTAAATTATGCTTTAAATGGTTTATAATTTTTTTGCAAATTAATATTATGTAGCTTTGCTCTTGTTCTAATTTATATTTCTACAGTGCTTCTTCTTCTTGTTGTTTTTTTTGTGTGCGCGGTTGTTTTAACAATTTCTAAGGGAATTCATATTGCTAGAGAGAGAGAGAGAGAGAGAGAGAGAAAGAGAGAGAGAGAGAATATGTCTCCTACGCTTTCAAAAGTATAGAGGTCTCCGTACTTGTAAGTTGTTTTCAGTGATAGAACATCTGATTCGATGATTAGCTCCGTTAGACATGATCTACGTTATTAGAATTATTTAAAAATCAAATGTCATAATTTTTTAATTATATTTGTCTAGTGAATGAGTAGTCTCAAAATAAACGGCCGAAAATATTTTAGTTAAGATTTGCCCTGATATATATACTTCATGAAAAGACCTTTGGAATGACTTTAACTCCAAGCATTCATTTTTCAAAAAAAAAAAAAAGCTTAACATCTCAATTTAAGGGAGTTAATATTTTTTTTTGAGAAAAAGGTAGCACGCTACCCGTTTCATTCAATTAGACAATGAGCATTCATTTTTCAAAAAAAAAAAAGAAGCTTAGTATCTCAATTTAAGGGAGTTAATATTTTTTTTTGAGAAAAAGGTAGCACGCTACCCGTTTCATTCAATTAGACGATGAACTAAGCTACATGGGTGAGACAGCAGGGCCTCGAGAAGGGCGAATAAGCGAAATATTTTATTTTGAAATGAGAAATAATATTTTGAAATGAGAAATATTATTTTTTTCATTTTTTTTGCTCTACACTTCCTTTTTTATCTTTTTCACTCTCAACTAACAAATCTCCTCGCTTTTTGAATTTCCACAGTTTTACGAAAAATTAACATAAATTGTCATCGAATTCTCACTCCGACAATATGGGTCGACTAGAAATAAGAAATTATACACAACTTTACTACAAATAACAACTTCTTTTTCTTTTTCAAAAAACAAAAAGTTTAGATCATTCACCTGTTCCACACAAAAAATTATTGTTTTTTTTTGTTCATTAAGAAAAATTTACATGTTGTAAGACCATTCACTATGTTTAGAACTCAAGCGCTCTAAATTTTCTTAGGTATTTATTGTCACATTAAATTGGAAAACAATTTAATTAATACTACATATATTATAGAAAGAGATGATAAAGTGCATGCAATTTAATTTACTCACAAGTACACATCAGTCACAAAACATATATATTGCATATGTATACAACAACATTCCTACATTTTTCGCATACTGATGCTCGATGGAACTATATATAATTCACTTCATTATTCCATAACATATGGTACTAAATATAACAACATTTAATTTAATTCGGTATAAGCTTAAACGGAGGCTTCTCAAGACTTGGAGAAGGGTCATAGCTTCCATAATCATTTGTTTGAACTTTCAGAATTCTCGCGCGAACAACAACTTCATCTTCATACGACGGCGTTTTCGTAATTTCCTGTGACACATTTGAAATCAATTTGTGTAATTAGAAAAAAAAAAAGAGAAGAAAATAATGAAAATTTTTCTCTAATAATGATCATAAAGAAGCATGTTCATAATAGAGATCTCAGATTCTCTAATGATAAACTTCAACTTTTTTTTAAAAAAATCTAGTATTTTGTTACACATATGTAATAGGGTATAAGTTTGGAATATAAAAGCAAAAAATGAAGTATGAGAATTAAATAGCAATACTTTTGTTTCCACTTTCACTGCATATTTCTCTAAAAATCTCCTTTGCCCTCCTGCATACAAAGAGAAATCTCTTCACACGTACATGATAAGAAACAAACATACACAATTTAAATTGAGAAGATGCTTCTTTATTATTTTTAGGTAAAAATGTATAAACTTACATAAACTATAGATCATTTTGATTCGATTATCTAACCTTTAGAAATTTAATTTTCAGTATCTAACCTTTCAATTTTTTGATTTAAGTGATATGATGGCTCTTTGGATACAAATTTAAAATAATTGCCTACTCTATTGAATTTATAGTTACGTAAATTGCATAAAATATACTAATTAAATTCATAAAGATAAATGATGCATTCAAAATTTGAAATTAGAAAATCACTAATTAACTTAAATCACACGAAGTAGAAGATCAGGTGGTAAAATTAAAATTTTTAAAGGTTAGGTAGTCGGATCCAAAAGTGTGATAGTTGAGATAAGTTTTATATATTTTTAGCTAATTTTTATTTTCATAACATTTTTAACTTCTCATAATAGTATGATATTCAATTAGTTTCATTTATATGGACTCTCTCTCTCTCTCTCTCTCTCTATATATATATATATATTCTCAAAGAGTGCAAAAAAGTTCTATATGTATATGGTAACATTTTTTGGCTTCCTTTTAATGATAAGTTAATTTGGCGTAGAAGCCTTTTTGAGGATACAGTTAGAAGAGCAATCCAAAATATAAACTAATAACCAAACTTCTATATCCAAAATATAAACTAATAACCAAACTCCTATATATATATATATATATTACTTGAGAGAGAACTAAATTTGATGCTATTCTTGAATTATCTGTAAAAGTCAAAATTTTATCTCCTTTTTGTTGTATAATGCTATGTTTAAATATTGATAAAGTTTTGAAACTTTATCACATATAGAATTAAGTTAAAAATTTAACCAAACAAAAATTAGTTTGCAGTTACTTTCTTTTGACAAAAATGATTCTGATTTGAACCAAAGAACTTGAGATGTTCATAACCTCTTCATTTTTTTTTCCCAAGAATCAAATGAGGCCAAAGTAACAAGTCATCTTTTGAAACAGAACCATGGGTACCTTTGAATTAACAATACTCACCTGCAAATGAAGTCGAGAGGATCGACGCGGTGACGAGAACAAAGAGTATTGTAGATCTCTTAGGCCCCATGATCAAACCTTATGAACAGAAGCAATTCTTGTCACAAAATAATTCTCTCTCCTTCAAGATCATAAATTGAGAGAGAGAGAGAGAGAGAGAGAGAGAGAGAGAGAGAGAGAGAGAGAGAGAGAGAGAGGGAGAGAAGAGAATGGAGCTTTGCTTAGTTGTAAGCACAAAGAAACTATTTGTGGGTTGGAGGGATTTTTGAGATAGAATTGGACAAGCACTTCCTTAGCATGTGACAAATAAGTATCTCACTAGCTATTTAACTACATAACAAATTCAAGGGTAAAAGGAGAGGGTTAGCACTTTCTTTGTGGAATTTTTAGGGTGTGAGATCATAAGTGTTGGTGGGTTTGCTTTAGTTTAATATATATATACCCCATAAAGAAAAGGTGTTGACAAAGTATGTAAACTTATCTTATTAATAGTGACTATTGCTCTTTATGACTTGAATTAAGTATGCTAAACACTGCCACAGTGCCACATGCTTTAGTATTAACATATTAGCTAGCAAAAATATAAGATTACTCTTAACCACTTCCACTTGTTGATCACAGAATAATTTAGGCGGGTCGGCAGCGAGAAAATTCTCAATTTAAATGATTGTATGGGAAATGTATGTATCTGTCAACGTATGTATTTATGTATGTAAAATTTCAAATAAATATATAGTTTTGGTCAAGGAATCAAGGGTACCACTGAGGAGTATGATCGATGATCGAAGACTATATATGTATATTAATTAGTAATGATGATATTAATCTATTATAAGCTAAGCTTTTTCGCATGCTTCAATGATCATAACCCTTCTTTAATATTTTACTCTATTTCTTTTCTCATTATTCTCAAGCTTCTTAGTGACCTATATAAGTAATTCAACCACCTTCAGATAAGCCCTTAATTTGCTTTCAAGGCAAAACACATAAATAGAATATCTCCATCAATTGGGACCTGAAAGAATGAGAATTACTACTACAAAAGACAAAGCCCTACTTCTCTAAGAAATTAACAAAAACTAAAAATTAAATCATAACAATGTGTTAGTAATAGCGCCTGACACTCTGAAGCCTCAGATACTAGTGGCGGCCCTGTGGTGGACGTTGTGGCGCGAGAGAAATAACGTCATTTTTTGAAACCTTACCTTGAATGCTACCTCTATGGCACATCGTATTAGTGTACTGGCAAAGGAGTGGACCGATTTTTGTAGACGTGGGTGAGGCCGTTTATTTGTTTGACTTTGTGCTCTTTTTAATTAGCTTTTTTTAGATATTTTTAGAGTTCCTCTTTCTTTACTTTTGTCACTCTTTGAGGCCCTACCTGCCTCACCCTTTGTAGGCAAATTCTTTTGCCTAATGAATGAAGCAAGTAGCGTGCTACCTTTCTCTCAAAAAAAAAAAAAAAAAAAAAATGTGTTAGTAATTCTTTAAGAGTACTACATTAAAGGGAACTAAGTTTCAAATAGGAGGAAGAATATAAAATATATACGTGTAACCAACCAACATTTATATGTGGGCTCTATAGTGTTTAAAACTATTGAAAAATGGAATGTATAATGATCAAAAATTAGACATAGGGTTAGTGGACGGGTAGTGCTAGCTCCAAATTAGTTATCCTTTAGTAGACAAGGACAAGGAACCAAACACACCATCATGAGAGGACAATGGTGGAGAATAAAGAGATCCACTACAAGCTGTATAATGTTGTTTAGTGCTCATTACCCTTTTCCTTTTTTATGAGAGAGTGGGGTTCTAATTAAACATGGTTTACTTTAAAGCAAAGGGGCTAGCTCCTGTAAACTAATCATATATAACTCTTGCTTTAAACTAGTAGAGGTCATGTGCCATGCATGTATGAGACTTCGCTTTTTTTTTTTGAGAGAAATGTAGCATGCTATCCGCTTCGTTTATTTCATTTAGAAATAAACTTAGCTGGAAATGTGAATTAACTAGGATTCGAACTTGGGTCTCGGGTACCAACCACCAAGTCTTTTGCCACTTGCTCTAGGAACGGTCGGTACGAGACTTCGCTTGTTGCAAGAGAGATAGGTGTGCTTGGTTTTGTACATGTTTAGGAATTTAGAACCAGCTGTTGTTCCAATATATTATGGAGCGAATATATACCTGATTGATAGGGTACACCAATATATGAACTCTTCTTGGTGAAGCTGAGGTTCATGCCTGCAGATTATATACCTTTTTCTTTTTTTTTTTGAGAGAGATAGGTAGCACGCTACCCCGCTTCGTTTATTTCATTTAAAAATAAATTTAGCTGGAAATGTGAATCAACTAGGATTCGAACTTGGGTCTCGGATACCAACCACCAAGCCCTTTGCCACTTGCTCTAGGGATGGTCAGTATGCTTGATTATATACTAGCTACAGAATATACAATATTGAAATATTAATCTCCGCCAACTTGAGTGTTTTTTTTTTTTTGAGTGAGAGATAGATCTGCTTTGTTCAATTTTTTAGAAATAAACTTAATTAGAAAGGTGAAACAACTAAGCTTCGAATTTGGAATTACCTCGAGTACCAATCATCAAATCTTTAGCCAACTATGCTAGGTATTGTTGGTTCTCTGACAAATTAAGATTTTGAAGTATATTAGTGATATCATAGTTAAGTAGAGCTTTGCAAAGTACAAAATAGCGCGCTCTCTCTCTCTCTTCATGATTTTCTTCCTGTTGAAGTTTATTATTTAATTTATGATTTAAAACTTTAATTTGAAGCATGGGCCTCTTGAGTGGCAAAATACCTAAAGGCCTTTATTTGGAATTGTTAAGCGCTCAAAATACTATTCTAAAATTTAATCCTAAATGGAATACAGAAGAGAAATAAAACCTTCGTATATATTCCACCATCTATTAGTCTCTTGCTTAGGAGACTATTAAAGAGTTTGTGCTATTCATAGATATGCATGCATATGCTCGTGCCCGAGTTGAATAGGACCAGGCCAGGCAATATGAGGTCTTGGCCAACTGGTTTGGGCTCACCTATATTTAACCTTTTACTACTTTTTTCTTTTTCTTTTTTTTTTTTCCCTTAATCTCATTATTATTCATGCTAACCATGTTATTGAAGACCCCAGCTAGCTGCTGGAGACTCTTTCGACAATGAATCAATATTACTCCTTTTGATATTAGCTTTAATTGTTGTAACGTCCTAATAGTACCACATCGGATGGGATACTGATTTCGATCAGTTTATATGAGGCCTATATGCTAGTAATAATAATCGGGCTTAAATATTTTGAGCTGGTGGCTTGGGCCCAAGGAGTTATTGTTGCTAGCAGGTCGGATCGTTACATTTGGTATCGGAGCGGAATACCAGCTGGAAATGTGAGAGCAGAGTGCTACATCCTAGTCTGTCTGTTATCTAGTTTGGACCCGAGTAGGACGTCAGGGTCTAAACAGGGGGAGTTTGTAACGCCCCAATAGTCCCACATCGGATGGATGAGGCCTACATGCTAGTTATAATAACTGGGCTTAAGCATTTTGAGCCGGTGGTAACGAGTCATTGTTGCTAGCGGGTCGGGTCGACGTTACATTTAAAGAAATTTAACATATATATTAAAATTCTTGTAGTTGAGGATATATAAGAGTATAATAACTCTATATTCTTTAAATATTTTACATCAAGTTCTCTATTATTAAGAATAACTTATAAGTATGAAGGTCTCCGTATGCATAAAAAGTACTCTACATGCTATCTATTTATATTGAGTAATGCTAGAGTGGAGATAAGTTTGCTCTTAGATGACAGATCTAGCGTTGTGAGATTATCATCCCTTTGGGGTCATGAACTTCAATTGATGACTCCATTCAATCCACAAAATGGTAAGCTTTAGGGTGTCTATTAATGTTTTCATGTGCGATTAAACATTTTTATTTGTTTAGTTGATCTGTATATGTTCTAATAGTTACCAACATGCCAATAAAGTTAATTTTTGAGTGATTCCTATGCATATTATTTAAAGAACAAAAAAGTTATAAAAAAAAAAAAAAAAAAAACGTCATAAAGATGCAACAAGTACCTTTGTGATCAAAACAAGTATATTCCTCGTGTCTCAAATAATGAACAAGATACCGAGTACATATACTCAAATTGCAATTTGTTCATAAATTTCTCAAGGAACCAGAAAATTAATTTTTGTTATATAAATTTATCTTTGCTTTTTGGTTCTGCTATATGCAGTAAAATCACATCTTCTATTTACTGAAATTCAATTATATATAATTACCTTTGCTCTTGGTTTCCACTGTTCATACTACTCATTTCACTCTTTCATTTTCTCTTTTTTTTTCCTCTTTTTTTTTTTCTTTTTTTTTCTTTTCTGAAGGTTGCTTCTTAAGTTTTTCATATTAAGAAGTAATAAACCAAATTCTCATCAATATAATTTACCTATTATTTCACATTCGGAGGTTGGGTGTTAAAAGTGCCGCCCAAAGCAGCTAGGACGTGGCAAGAGAGGAATTCTACTATATGGCAGTCATACGGCATCATCTATTAACAATCAATCATATATCTCTTTTTGAATAAAAAAATACGACAAAAATGCGTTTCTGGGACGGATGAAACCGAGGAGAGCAATTTGATCGACTAGTGCACACCGCATAGGATCTATGACTGCCGCATTATAGACTTTTTCATGGCAAGATTATGGGTACTATTTGTAACTGTGTCATGCCAAAATGGCCTGAGCTTAATGGATCATGTTGGGCCGATCACTCTCTAAGACTGGTGGCCCAGCAAGGGGTCCGGGCCTCGGCTCGAGTCACACCACAGCATCGAGGGCCAAACTAGGGCCGGGCCATGGCCATGTGAGAGCTCCTTTAACTCTTTTAGACCCAGGCCTAAGGGAGGCTCACATTAGGTGGTCCTATGAAGGGCTTTTTGGGCAAATGGACCCCTAGAAAAATTTTATTTTAAAAATAGTCCCAACTAATTTATAATTGTAAAAATGGCCCTACCTCTACCACGCAAACGCCACGCGGGTGGGCTGGCCGCCTGGTTGGCAAGTTGAACACGATAAACCATTCACCGTGTTCAAACACGGTTAATGGTTCACCGTGTTTTTTTTTTGTTATTCCCGCCGCTTGATGTAAACCCTAAACGTATTGTACAACATCTTTTTCAGGGCAGAATAACTAACTGAATACGTTGAACTATTTACCGTGTTCAACTTGCCAGACCCGACCGCCACCCAGCCCGCTCGCGTGGCGCCTGCAAGGGTAGGGCTATTTTGTAATTATAAATTTATCGGGACTATCTTTAAAATAAATTTTTTTTCAGGGCCAATTGCAAAAAAAACCCTTAAACATAAAATGCAACCGAGGCTACAATAATATATATGGCCCAAATTGTACACCTAGCTAGGGTGGTACTATAAAAATTTCGTATAGTACTTCACACATGTCTAAGTACCCCATCAAACATTATATTAAAGCCCATAAAGAAAAAAATTAAATGAAGCAGCTTTTGCCTCTGTCCATGTTCCAAAACTTTTGCATTCTAATACTTTTTTTTTTTTTTAAAGTAAACTAATATGTGCATCAATGTAGCACTAGTCTTTACTCTAGGCCTCAGATATATAACTAGATTTATAGGACAAGAAGGAATTAAACTACTTATTATTATTATTATTACCAATGTAAAAAATATAAGTTAATTTGTGAGTAATTTGGATATATATAATGGTGTTGGACAAAAATCCAGGTGAAATTTGACCACCTTCTCCTTGGATATATGGTTCACTTCTTGTATTTTATATGTATTTGTGCACAGCACTGAGTGGGATCTGGGACTACACCATTTATTACTGCAGTAGGTGCAAGTAGGAGCAGTGTTTTTGTGGTCCAATTCCTCATGGCTAGTGATAAAATTAATTAAGGGCAAATATTTCTCAGATCTTTTAAAAAAAATTAAATTAAATTAAATTTGCAAGTTGGGGATTAGATATACTAGTAGTTAGTCCCCCAATGAGGCATTTACTGATATATTAATGCATCAGAAATTATTCAGCAAAGAACACAGCAACTATACCCATTTATAGATAATAAATAAATTAACAACATGGAAATTAACTAATTAATTAAGGAGGCATCTACAATCAAGAGTACTGTTAATGTTTGACATTTTCATAGCATTATTTTGCAGCAAAGGACACCTTAATCAGAGGGACCATTCCAAAATAAACAGATTTATGTACTTTTGAGTACTGTTACTGATTCTTCTTTAAAATTTTTTTAAAAAACTACTTATGTACACGAAAATTTTACGACACGCTTACGATATATGTTTCACAAACGAATTAATTTGTGCAGAACAAACATTTGTACCTGAAGCATTACTCTTTATGTGATTTTACCAACTTTGATCTAGTTAGATTAATTAGTATAGTATTAAGTGACATATATAGAAGACCAAAGTGCCTAAGCTGTTTTAGGTCAAGTCCAACATGTTAAATAGCTTTTTAATTTTTTTTAGGAGAGAAAGAAACAGCTTAAGTCCAACTGAGTCAAATAGCTTTTCTTTTTTTTTTTTTTTTTTTTTTTTTTTTTTTTTCTGAGAAAGAGGTAGCGTGCTACCCGCTTCATTCATAAGATAGATGAATGAGGCTACATGGGTGAGGCAGCGGACAGCCTCAGGTAACGCGAACGAAAAAAGAAAAATAAAAAAAAAACCATCAGACTTAGTGTTGTTTTACAAAGAAAATTGTCCCCACAGGTTCTTTAACTGCTTGATCTTGAAGACTGCTAGAAGAGGGTTCGGTTGGATCTTTCTAAAGATCATACTGTTTCTGATCTCCCAGCTGACACATGCACCAACAAGCTATTAGTCTAGTCAATCTATTGCAATAAGACACGAAGTTTGTATTCAATCCTACCCGGCACCCGCTTTGTTATTTTAGTATCTGAAAATATATTTAACTAATAATGTGAATCACTAAGTTTTAAATTTGAAAGAGTGAGGCTACTATGCTATCGGAAGCACGGAGCCTTCCGTGCTTCCAGCTCGTTTTCGATATTGCGACTTTCGAATCGTCGATCAGCTCCGTTAAACTTGATCTAGAGAATTTGAAGTACCTAGAAAATAAATTTTATGATTTTACGATATTATTTGCCTAGTGAACGAAGGGGCTCAAAATCAACGGCTGAAAATAAAAATCTTACAAAATGTAATAATATAACATTAAAATTTTAAATCAAAGATATTGATCGTGTTTTATATAGTACAAAGAATTTTCTATCAAAATTTCGCGTGATTTGGATATTTCTACACCGTTAAACTTGCAAACGGCTCACTACGACCGTTGAAATTTGTTGATTTTAAGCTCATTCGATTACTAGGCAAATGATATCGAAAAATAATAAAATTTATTTTCTAGGTATTTCAAATACTCTAGATCAAGTTTAACGGAGCCGATCGACGATTCGAAAGTCGCAACATCAAAAACGAGCTGGAAGCACGGAAGGCTCCGTGCTTCCGATAGCATAGTAGCCTAACTCAATTTGAAATATCAATTACTAACCGTCGAGTTCTTTACCATTAGTGGACATTCAAAAACTTAGCTTTTGCACTTTCCCAACATTTATTTTTTTTATTGTGTGTATAGAGAGGGGGTTTGCATGAACTATATTTATTACATAGAGAGAGAGATAAATTACACTTGCATGGCTCTCTTAATTAAGAACCCAAATATGCACCACACTTCATGGTCTTCACCCTTAATTTGGCTCCCCCATAGTAAAACTCTTCTAATAATACAAACACATGCACCACCCATCACAAACACTACCACCACCACCACCACCACCACCCAAAAAAAAAAAAAGGAGAAAAAACAAATAGAGCTAGAGCTAGCTCCTTCCCTGATAACTCAACAATACTGTAACTGCACCATATCCTCAGAAGCCATGATCAGTGGCCTCATCATCATCACGTAGCTCTCATCACCACCATGAACACCACCAGCAGCAGCAGCAGCAGCAGCAGCATCGTTCATGCAGCACAAGATCTGATTCAGGGAGTGGAGCCTGCTGCTCAGCTCCATCGCCTGAGTCCTGAGGAGGGTGTTCTCGGCCTCCACCGCCAGCAGCTGCTGCGTGGTGAAGCTGACGGCCATGAGCACGTGGCCGTTCTCCTCCGTCAGGTGGCTCACCTGCGCCGCCAGCTCGTCCAGGTGCTTCTGCTTCCGCATGCGCGACCGCCGCGCCGACTCGCGGTTCGACTGCATCCTCTTCTGCTTCCTCCTCCTCATCACCGCTTGCAGATCCTCTCGATCGTCGGATCCTGAATTCTGTATAATCTGGGTGATCGACCCAGCTGTTGAAGCCCCACTAGAGGATCCCATGATAATATTTATATATTTTTATAATAATAATAGTAATAGTATATAATTGCTTGGGAAACTTATATAAGTAACTAAAGAAGTGTATATATATAGTATATAGGGAGGATGGATTGGGGAAGCAGTTTATGAGAAAACATAGAACCAGTAGAGGAAGACCACGGAGAAGGATTGAGCCATGTGGGTTCTGCGTCGAAGTGAGGAGTTGATTATGTAACCGGAGAGGAGGAGTTCACTTAGGAAAGGAGACATGAATTGAGAACATTAATTAGGAGATCGAGGAGCATATGCATGCATGCATGTGAGATCGAAGAAGAAATAAACCAACAAAAGGTGGGATTTTGGGAGGTTGGTGATGATCAAAATTTGATCTTGGGGTGTGGGTGGGGGGTGGGAGAGGAGGTGAAGAGAGAGTGGGGCTTTTTAAAGAATAAGCACAAGGGGGAGGAGGAGGAGGAGGGGGGAAAAGGAGAGGGGGTTCCCACCAGTGGAAGCAAAGGGTGGGGATTAGGAGAGGAATTGGATTCTGCTTCTGAGGTTCTGTGGTTTCTATGAAGGGAAAAGCTGATTGATTCCAAGAGATCACCCAAACCACAAAGAGGAAGAGGAAATGAGAGGTGAAGAAGAAGAAGAAGAAGAAAAAGAGAATGGCAGGAGGAGAAGTGGTGGGGGGGGAAGGGGAATGGATGGTAGAAGGGGGTGGAATATAGAAGGGTAAAAAGGATATATTTCTCTATAGAAAATGGGATTTGGAAATTAGAAAAATGTAATTAATGCTTTGTTATTCATGATGTGTTAATTTATAATGTGAACTTTGATATATTTAGGAGCATTATTTATTGAAAAAAATTAAGAGAGAGAGAGAAAAAAATAGAAATTAAGAAGAAGATGTTTGGGATTTTTTTACGTAGAGTATATAATTATTTTTTAAATTTTATATTAAATTAATTTATATATGATATATATCAGTATACTATTCAATCAGAAACTATATTATATATATAGTATATGAGTAATTTATTAGAATAATATTAATATATTTGCTTAATGAATGAAGCAGATAGCTTGCTATCTATTCCTATCAAAAAAAAAAAAAAATTATGAATATATAATATATATATTAAAACAAAAATTAGTTGAAGGCAAGAGAGGGTGGGGGAGGAATCTATGCCAAGGTTGGTCTAAAAGTGGGGAGGATATTTTCTCCACCCAAAAAGAAAAAAAAGAAAAAAAAAGAAAAAAAAAGTTGTGGGGTAGGGGGGGAGGAAGGGAAGAAGATGGTGGGGAGGGATGGGGCATGTGGGGGCTGGAAAGAGGGTTTGGTGCAAGACTCCAAATCCAGCTGGTGAGCAGACACTGAAATGGTTGGGAGCAATTAAAATCCCTGACATACTGTTTCTGCCCTCCTCAAAATCTCTTCTTTTTTTTTCTTTTGGGTATATCAAAGTGAAATCAAATTTAGGAAATTAGAAAAGGGTGTGTCTCCTAAGTCCTAACTATAGCAAGTAATAAATAAATAATTGAATTCATGATTATAAATTATTTTCGATGATGGAACATTCGATTCGACGATCGGCTCCATAAAATATGATCTACGCTTATTAGAACTATTTAGAAATCAAATTTCATAATTTTCTTATTTTGTTTGCCTAGTGAATAAATAGCTTCGAAATGAACGGTTGAAAATAAAAATTTTATAAAAAAAATAATTATAAAAGACTTAAATTTCAAATCGGAAGTATTATTTTCATTCTTGATCTTAAGTATAATTTTCTATTGAAGTTTCATATAATTTGGATTCTTCTACACTATTTAATTTACAAACGTGTCATATTGGTCATTAAAATAGTCATTTTTAAGATTTCTTGATCACTTGGTAGATAATGTCGAAACATTATAAAATTTATTTTTAATTAGTACTAATAGCGTAGATCATACTTAATGAAACTGATCGTCGAATCGAATATTTCATTATCGAAAATAATTTATAAGCACAGAAACCTCCGTATTTTCGAAAGTATAAGAGACATACTCACTCTCTCTCTCTCTCTCTCTATATATATATATATATATATATATATATATATATTAAGAGTTCTGATAAAATATTCTATCAGGTCTGTCAGTGCAGGCACACTAGTAATTTTGATAAGTTTTTTTAATATTAAAAATTATTTTTGATGGTTTGCAACTGTTTATTTTGTAACAAATAATGGTAAAAAAATTAATTTTCTTTCGAAAAAGCCATGCTATATTAATTGTTGTTGTGCCTCTTCTACTGTTTCTTCATTATTATTTGACCAGCTTTAACTAGTTATTTTGAATTGGGGGATATAGAACTAAATAGTAAATTATAAGAGAAATATTATTTGTACATTTAAGAAATGAGATATAAATTGCACGTCGTGTCGGATCGTTGGCGCTAATCAGTAATTTCAAAGCTTTCTGCTACAGGATAGAATGCTGGCTCTAATAAGAATATAATTATACGATAATTAAGAGTAACTTCTTAAGTTATAGAGTGATAAACTAAATAGACGCTAAATCACACAAAAGTAGATTAGAAAATACCCAAATTTTAAAAAATAAAGCTAGGATGTAAAGCTTAGGCTTTAATCTTTCAAAAATTCATATTTACTCACTAATCTCATCAAAATTTTTAGTACTAAAGATGTAAAAGGACTTTTTAAAACATTTAGGGATGATTTAGGACAAAAAACTTATAGAAATATTAATTCTTCGTAGTTAGACAGTTTCCTCTACCGTTCATTACGCTTTTAGAGTCGTGCCAGCCCACGTGATGGACGGTGGATAAAATTATTTTATTTTAAAAATTACTGCAATAAAATTTTTATTTTAAGATTTACATCATGTATAAATAGCATTTTTCAAATTTTGTAATAGTTAAAGTAGATTTTTGGGGTCACGTGTGGTGTGGAATTTCAATGTATCCACCGCACGTGGGGGTGGTGACATGAATCCAAAGTCTAAGGGGAGACACCTTTTCGAGGCAGATTTTTTTTTTTTTAATTTTTTATTATAACTTGTTTAATGTGTTGGCATGTATAATGTAAACACTAGTTTGAAATTAATAATCCAAAGTATTTTTTTTAGTTACGTGTTAGGTAAATAAAATTGATCAATCGACCAAATTGATATATATTTAAGCGATTAGCACGATTTACCATATGTGTTGGCTCAATGAATCCCAAAGATTACTAATTAGTTGTTCTATTTCATTTGCTTACAAATAAATAGAAGGATGCGCTGAGCTAATGATTGATTAATTAAGAATAGTGCTAAGAATATTTAGAATTTTAGATTAAGAGTCTTTTCATAGAAAACAAAAAAGATGAGTGTTTTGGAGTTTAGTAATGCCTAAACTTTATGTAGCTATCGATTAAAAGTCGTCCCTTTCAATCAAATAAAATCTTTATCGGTGACTCATTTGATCCAGCTTTCTAATCAAGTATTGAGTGCGTAAGTGCTTTGCGAGAGCAGTGTTTTTATGCAAAATACCAAATCACCGTCCCTTGAAGAATAGGTGGTAATAGTAATTTGCATTTCTATGAAAAATCTTTTTTTTTTTTTTTGAGAGAGATAGGTAGCACGCTACCCGCTTCGTTTATTTCATTTAAAAATAAACTTAACTAGAAATGTGAATCAACTAAGATTCGAACTTGGGTCTCAGATACCAGCCACTAAGCCCTTTGACACTTGCTTTAGGGACGGTCGGTCATTTTTATGAAAAATCTTGCTCTAAACGTAGTGCTCTCTTTGCTGTAAGAATATTTATCTTTTATGAAAAATCTTAAGATAAATATTCTTACAGCAAAGAGAGCACTACGTTTAGAGTTTAAAGTTTAGGGTTCAGAGTTTATGGTTAACTAACTATGATTAAACTTTAATTCACTAGCCATCAAAGTGGAGTGTCCAAAGAACCCTTAAAATGATAAAAAAACAAGGGAAAATTTACTATATAATTACATATATACCCCTTTAAAAATTAAAATATCATAAATGACCCTCTATGTGTAAGAAATCTTCAAAAATAACCCTACTTGCTATTTTTTTTATCAGAAATTACATTTCTATAAATGGAATTCCTATTTTGCCCTCATTGAAAACAATCCAGTAGCCACATATCAAATATAGTTTCATAAATATCCTTTAAATTTAAGAATGCTTTATAATTTTAAAGAAAGTTTTTATAAATTCAGCTAAAACAAACTTTCAAATATAAATTAATATAAAAACTTAAACTAGAAATTTTATAAAATATGAGGAAAGTAAAAAAAAAAAAAAAAGGTTAAACAGTTCACAACTAAANTGTAAACTAATATAATGTGTGAACTATCTCATTTAGCACATATTACAAAAGAAGTTATTAGTTAAAAATTTTAAGATAAAATATCCATATAATATATAAAGTAATTTTTAATATTTTTATTTAATTTAATAAGTAAAAAAAATAAAGTTATAGAAAAATCACAAGAATTCAGCTGAGGGGGTCTTCACATATTTCTAGTGACAATATATTAATTTGTAAGAAATTATATATTTTAAAGACTAATCTGGAGGTAGCCATATTTATAAATATATTTATAGTATTTTTTTTTAATTTTAGAAGGTTACAAGTGAAATTAATTCTTATATCTTTACCTATTTTATTCTAATAAAGAATACTCAAAAGTAGGGGTAAAATGGTCACATTAATTCTATTTTAAATGTATAGAAATTAATATTAAATTGAGAATGGCATATTGATGAAACATATTTGAAATTTGAAGGGTTATTCATGAAATTTCAAAAATTGAGAGGACATCAATGAAATTTCAGAACTTAGAAGGGTACAAGTGAAATTGCCCCTAAGATTTATATTGAAATTTTGGAATATATGCATGTAGCATTTTTTTTTATTATTTATTTATTTATTTATTTATTTTTTGGGAATTAGAAGTTTCAAGCCATTGATGATGGCATTTGGATTCTCCTCCAATACATGATGACATGATGACATGATGCGAATGAACGGTCCACATCCATTGTCCTGTTCTTTTGTGGGGCCCACAGTTGATGACTTGTCACATTCTGATTGGTTGTTCCTCCACCATACATTTGTCCAATTCTCAATCCCCAATATATATTTGCATGCTTTATTTCCGAATAATTATATGCCACCCAATTGGTTGAACTCCATATATATTAGCAATTAAAAGATGCTTAAATTAGTTTAATCATTGCTAATCAAAAGAGACTACATTATATTAATTTCCTAATTTACCTCCTTTTTTGTGCAAAAAATGAAAATATATAGTTCTCAGAAAAAAAAAAAGAATGAAATTTGTGGTTATTAGTACATATTTTAAAATAAAAATATTTTCTGAAACGTTCGTATTTGGTTTGAATTACAGGAGGAGAAAATAAAGAAGTGATCAGGGAGGATGATGGAAGATATTTAATTAACTTAATTAAGAAAATTAATGTTTTCATTAGCTAAAAAGGACATAAAAGGTTTTTCCACTAAAAATTTATTTATTTTTTCCATCCTAGAAACTGTTTCATTTCCGTATTTTCCTTTTCACGGTTCCGAAATATGAGACTAGAGAAAATTATATTGTAACATTTCTATGCAAATATTGCATCACATAGTAATACGTATTATATTATTAACATGATTACTTATGTCCTAAGTATAAAATTGTTCTAAATGCCCCACTTCGACAATAAACTTATCATTAATCATGCTTTACTTAGAATAATATCTCTTTTGTTGAGATTTTGGTCAAAATGAGAATCAATGGTCTCTTAAGCTTTTGAACCATAGTTAATTAGGGCACTTTAACGGGGCCCCTCTTAACTGAATCACAAGAATATGATAACATAGGAAAAAAAAAATATAGGATGTTAATTTCCAACAAGCAAGGATATGCAATCTTGTAATAGGATCACTTGTGTAAGAAATTCCTAGTTTGGAGATTAGGGCTCATGCACAATGACAACTTGATCGGAGATCCGACGGCGGATAATTTAATTGGCATTTGCTGGATTGGAATTGCAATACCAATTAATTTCCTAATTATTTAATCTTCTAGAGGAATCTTTTTTTTTTTTTCATTTATTATCAAAGCAAGAGAATTTAGAGTTTGAGGCATTTATTTTAATTAAAAATTCAAGGCTGATTCAAATTATCTGCATTTATTTATTTATTTATTTTGGTTATAAGTATTCTATCAAAAATATTAAAAATAGAGACACATTTATATATATCAATCACACTGTTAGACTAAGTACTGAAAACAAAACTTGCAAAGTTCCGACGCCCATTTCAAAAATACAACATAGTTTGTGATCATATAGTTTTACCAAATTTTTGCAACATAGTCACAAGAATTTAGTGACTAAAGGGTATCTCAAACAGTTAACAATTAACCAAGATGATATCGGAGACATAATTAAGAGTATACATTTTGATAAATGGCCCCAATTATTCATGCATGCTTGATGTTTTTTTTGACATTTTATGTACTAGTAACACTTAGCTCTTATAATTGAATGCCTATAGAGTACTTAAATGGGCCATTTGCATGTATTTGACAGTGGTGAGATCCTAAAAAAGTACAAACAACATTGAGAGGAATAACAACTTGAATAAGAGGAAGCCACCAAATAATTAATTTGAGTGCTATTGATTATAGGGAAAAGTTTTTGGAAAATGCTATTTGTACACCTCTCATAGATAAATGATGTACATTGTACGTAGGCTCTTAATCCAAAATGTGAGACCACTTCTTTGAAATTTTAGTACTCAACAAAAAAGAAAAAAGACAAGTCAGTTAATGTAGACCACGTACAAGAGGCCTATGTGTGTGTACGTGGAGAGCATTGCCAAAGATTCCACATTCACTAGTTGTAGAGAGATTCAAACTCATTTGTACCAATAACAACTATACAAAACTACTTCAAAATGCTTTGAATTTTCTTATATATATATATATATAGAGAGAGAGAGAGAGAGAGAGAGTTTTGCTAGAATACTATCAGTAGTAAACGAGCCGTTTTACTACCTATTTGTTTTCGATGATAGAGCTTCCAAATTGACGATCGGCTCCATTGAACATGATCTATACCACTTGAAGTGTTTAGAAATCAAATTTCAAATCTTTTCGACATCATTTGCCTAATGATCAAAGGGTTTCAAAATTTGTAATTTTAATGGTCAAAGGGAAAGAACAGAAAGAAATAACGACATTCAAATCGTAAAGATAAAACGTAGTGCAAAAGCTCTATGCTCTCCTATTAGGTCAATAAAATGAAAGCCTAATGTCTTGTTTCTTCATTAATAAAGTTAAAAACCTTCTTGCATTAGTAAAGAGTGTAGAAATATCGTATTTTTATTTTTAATGTTTTTCTAATTCACTGTGGAATTGCATATTATCTTTCTCATTTCAGCCATGAGTGGTTGGGATGATGCTTTTAGTCATAGCGGCAAGAGGCGGTAAAATCTGATGTACGGGGAGATCGTATAGGCTGTGAAGAAAGACGGCGGCATGGCAATGGAGATCGAGGCCGTATGAAACGGTGCAGAGCCGTCGTCACTTTTAGAGACCGAAACCATGTAAATGAAGCTTTCTCGGCTTTATTTTTCTCGTCTCTGTTTTCTCTATTTGTCTTAGATCTAATGTTTAAACTAATTTACAGTATTTTCTGTTAATCTTTATAGTGTCTACTTTCAGAGTGATGGAATTGAATAAAATCTAAATATTTCGATAAAACTATTCCGCGCATCGCCGCGGTAATAAACTAGATAGGCAAGAACCAAATAGAAGAAAACTTGATCGGAAAACAGCAATGAATAGTTTAAGTTTACTAGAGACTACCGAAGTGGAGGAGGGACTTAAAATACTGCAATGATAAATTTTCTATTTTAATTTCAAAGTAAGGGTTTTAATATAAAATTACGGGTGTGAAAATCCTATAAAAAGATAATTTGTTCTATTTAATTTAAAAATATGGTTTTAGATATTAGTATTTAATTCAAAATATGAATTTTCTTTTAAGATAAGCGGATTTTATTTGTCTATTTATTGTCAAAATTTATTTTCTAACAGGATTTTATTGTTCTATTTCAATTCAAAGTATTTTTGCTATTTAGAATATTGTAATATTTATCATTAAATGCATATGTTTCTTAATAGTC
>NC_033630.1:12756142-12758486 GCF_001540865.1 Ananas comosus | reverse complement strand
TCAATAAAGAGACGTTTTCCGTTTAATGCGTAAAATACTCCAAATCAATTGAATTTTTGGTTAGAAAAATTCTTTAAACTATTTAAAACAAAGGATCTATACTCTTGATCTTGATTATTAAGACTCCTATTCACTCATTTTTTGCACAATATTATATTTTCAGCCATTACATTTTTCTGTTCACTTGATGCGATAAATAACAACATGCGAAAGTGCGGGAATTTGATTTCTAGAAGTTTAAATAGTTTAATTCATATTATAACGGAGCCGATCTCAGAATAGTGTTGGCAAGCTCTTCATCTAATCCGAAGATTTGATAGTGAGAAAATAGCGAGCGCGTCCCGTTATTGCTAACTATGTTTCATGACGCTGTTAATATATTCTAGCTCAGGCTTCTCTCTGCTCTCTCGTCTCCTCATTTCATCTTACATGCTATCAAGTTTATACTTATTAATATAATTAGTCATGTGCCGATTAAAGAGATTATTTTACGTCAAGGCTGATCTTTAACAAGGACTAAACATGGCATAAATGAAATCATTAATAACCCCATAGTACGTAATATTATAAAATGTTGGGTCTCTGTCGAGCCAGACCCAATTGTGGTATTCTGGTTGAATTTATGAAAAATTAGTACGACCTCATTGTTTTTTTATCTGCTGTTCCGATACAAAAAAATGTCTTATGAATCCTGGCTATATAAGAGTAAATGTAAACCCGCACAAATAATTTCGTCTGCCACGTGCAAGACCACCCTTCAAATCCCTTCAGTCTTTTAAATACCTAATACTCCAAGAGTAAATACATTAAATGAAACCAGCATCTTCGCTTGATTTTATGTAATATTGATTCCAAAGATATCACCATCAATATTTTTTCCGGCGCCACATCATTGGTATTGATCTTGTACCCATTGGCTAATATGGCGTGTATATCAGGGAGTCGAGCCTAACTAAGCTTAATTTAGTGTAGCTAATTATATCTCCCCTTATGACCCATTAAATATGTGGCCTTTTGGGGGTTTATTTTTTCATACCCCTCTTGGAGACCTTTTACACTATAATCCATATCACTCTCTCTAGTTGTGCTTTCTTCATTCATGTATTCCACTTGGTCTCTTTACATAAAAAATGATATAACCGTCGTATATTAATGGTGTTCCACCATTGTTGTAATGATTAATCACCTTTTGTATTAATATCGTAATTGTAACCTCCATGCTATTAAGTTTCTGCTAAACCCTTTGCCCATTAACAGCATAAAATCTGATTCTCTCTCTGTATCAAACCATTCAATATAAACGTCTAATATACTGTTTAAATAGAATAATGTATACTCTTGAAAACCCAATTTTTCCAAAGGTTCTCTCTCGTGATTTATTATTTTAAATTTTTTAGATACATATTTGGCAATCATATAAAATATGGCCTAAAATTAAAAAATAATTTAAAAAAATTATAATTTTTTCTAATAATTATTATATGCATTTGCACGTACATTTTACTATATATATCTATACTATATATAAAAGCACGTATTTCAAATTTGGGTCTGTCGACAAACCCATTTTTTAGCGGAAAAAACTATCGATTCCTCTTTCCTTACGTAAAATAAGTAACGTAATGAAACAAACTTTTAATTTTTGTTTATTTCTAAAATAGAAAAAAAATATACTTATTCAAATTTTTGCCAACCGAAAGATATCTACTGTGAATCTATATTTTAATTAAAAAATTATTTAATTTTTTATCTCTAAAATAGAAAAATATTATGCTTATCCAAATTTTTGCCAGAATATCTACAGTAAATCTATATTTCAATTCAAAATTTAAAATTAATTTAAAATTTAAAATTTTGGGACTATCAATATATTACAATGAAAATAATTTAAAAATAAAAAATAGATTGATTGATAAATTGTATCATACTATTTGATTAATAATATTAGCAATTTAAGATCAAGTTGTAAAAAATATCTCAAATACAACGACGATTGATGACCAATTTATTAAAAAAAATATTATACTTATCTATAACTTCAATTCTAGAACGGTTATGATCAATTAGTAAAAAATATTGAAACTAAAAATAACTGTTATGATCAAATATGTGAAAGTTACATTTCTATCATTTATTTATATTAAAAATAAATCTGATTTAAATTTAAATTAATTAAATTTTATTTTTGATATCATATTTATCCATCTATTTATATTAAAATTTAAATTTGATATTGTAAATATTTTTAATAAAATGAAGCATATAAATTTGAAAATATTTTTTCTAAATATTTTGAATAACATAGTGATTTACAATGAGTTTATTGATTTAAATAATTTATAAA
>NC_033630.1:12726691-12753315 GCF_001540865.1 Ananas comosus | reverse complement strand
TATATATATATATATATATATATATATATATCCATATCCTTCATTTTCGAGAAGTCGATCATGATAACAAATCACCATCAAAGCTATAAAAGATGAAGATAACCCAACCACACCTAGTACAAATTTATGTTGGTTTGGCCATCACTCACATTAAAATGAAATTAATTACTCAAAATATCTTAAAACTTGTATCCAAGCATTAATCCAAAGAGAAAAGGATAAGGTACTCAAAGAAATTTAGGTTATTGATAATCACTTGCTAACAGCAGTTACGAAAAGAAATTAAGTTGATAAGCGCTTTGTTGTGTACAAACTCAGAAAGCCTTAGATTAGCACCCAATATATATATATATATATATATATATATATATATAGAGAGAGAGAGAGAGAGAGAGAGAGAGAGAGAGAGAGAACTAGGTTAATATACTATTAATAGCACCAATGTGAGCCCCCTAGGGTTGAGTGAGTGGTTATATGCCAAGTTGTTAGTCCCACATTATCTTCCACAGTCCAGGAAAGGTTTAAAGCAAAAAATTTGGCATTTCAGTTTCAATCCATGGATAACCCAAAGCATATTGAGTGCCATAGGAACAACACAGGTCAATGCACATGCCACTATAATTTTTAGGGCATATCATTACTTTGTAAATAAGATATGGTTTGATAGGAGGATTCCTTTATGGCCAAATTGATTGATAACCTATCACACTCTTTCTTCATGTTCCAATTTCCAGTTACCTAATTGAGTAAGAGAAGGGAGATGAATGAGGATGAGTTCTTTTAAAAGTCTAGATAGCAGAAGTGTTCTCCCAGGCAATTGATGGCCTTGTAAGACCATTAATTTCAACACCTTGTGGCCATGATCCTAATAAATAGTAGGTAGTTCTTTTTAGTCACGATCAACAAATATATATTAACACTTTCACTAATATGCATCGGTGCGTGAAAATTTTACACGTTAAGTATAAAAAGTGAAGAATGAATCCACGACCTCACAAAATGAAGAAGCTTGAAATTGATTCTGATATCATATAAACTAAAAGATAAATCTAATAAGAAACAGGCCGAAAAATATATATTAACTCTCTCTCTCTCTCTCTCTCTCTTACTTGATGACTTATTTGCAATAAATATTCTTTCTGACCGTTAGATATGACTCGAAATTGATAATCGATTCCAGTTCTAAACTTTGACTCGCTGGCAGTTTCGCGGTACGGCTTTTGAAATAAAATTGAGAAGGAAAAATAAATGCCTGTGGTTGGTAGCGGAGGACTCGGGCCGATAAGCCCGTTAAGAGTTTTTTTTTTGTTTTTGTCCTAGAGGTGACAGATTGATGCTGGTTGTACCTTGAACATTGTATTCCCTTTTTTCGATAGTGAAATTCTCTCATCCCTCGCCCGTGATTTTTTTTCCTGCAAAAGATTTTTCACGTAAATCTGTGTATTCTCTTTTATTTCTATTTGTGGTTTGTTTATTTCATGTTCGTCATTTTCGTTTCCATCTGTGCATTTGTCGTAACACTGACGAATGATAATGCCCAACCGCACATTACCATCTTGCATAAAAACACAAAAACATTTTTTTTTTGACATTTTACAATTTCAAATTACTATATAGCCCTATATTTAATCTCCATAAATGTACATAATTTAATAAGATAGGACTCATTCAAATTCCTTGTGAATTACCTGGGATAAAGAAGGCTCTCTCTCTCTCTAGAATGAGCTTCTAAAAGAGAAGCATCCTCTTCTACTGGTTATACCCTACATACCAAGAAATAAGGAGATTGGCTGAATTTCACTTCATTGTCGCAATCTATCCTTCTTTTTTTTTTTCTTTTTTTTTTTCTTTTTTATGCTTTTCTTGTCACATGCATACAGGGTAGAACACAGTTGCACAAGCTCACAGTTACAAATTTTTTGTCCATGATTAATGGATCCATTAAGAAGAGCCTTTGCTTCTTTGATGCATGTTTCTTTTTGTAAAACTATTTTGGTCCAAATGGTTGGCTGGCAATTAGCCAGGGTATCTAAACCTACGACGGAAATAAATATTCTTACTAACTGTGTCAGCAGTTGAAAATGAATCGTAATTTTTCAAATTTTTGTTAAGATAAGATATATTAATTTAAGATATATGTGATCAAAAGGAAATAAACATGTGTGAAATAAACATTGTACTATAAAATATTTTTATATTTAATACTCAACCTCACATCTGGGTTTGAAACTTTTTATAGGCACATTATGTGGACTTGAATTAAACGAGTCTGGGATGATTCGAACTTAGGACCTCCTTAAACTTGCAAAGAGCGGTGTTTAAATATTTTTATATTTAACACATTGGGAGTTGTTAATTTGTTTGATGGAAGTCGCTAATGAGTAAGTGAGGTTAAAAGTGATTTTCGATTTTATTGATTATTTGTTACCATGATCTCTAATTTAAGTGAAAGTTGTGTTCCCTTCAATTGAGGGCAAAGTCATTTTATACGAAAGTGAAGGATAGGCACAATAAAACTTCCTCCATCAAAACATACAGTGAGAGTTACTATTTACAATAGAATTAATAATCATATATATAATTAAGCTCCAAATTAAGCAAGAAATTTGAGGGGATATATATATATATAGAGCACCTTTTCAAGTTTGTAAATAACATTGAAGTGCTTTTTGTAATTGAAGCGTATTAATTAATGCTGGTAAAAGACTAGTATCCTAAAAGCAAAAGAGATCACATAATTTTTTGTTCATGCATGGTTTTGGAATCCTTTCACAAAAAAAAAAAGAAAAGAAGAAAAGGTTGACGAATCATGCAATGCAGGATAAAACGACACTTGCTATTTTAAGAAGAACTTTTTTTCACTCTGCTAAAAGCTTGGTTCACTTAAATAGCAATTTTTTTGCCTAATTTGATACAATTTGATACATCTAAGCCTCTTATCAACAATATCTAGTAAATAACAAAAAAAACATTTAATAAATTTGCCCTTGAATATAATAGAATGACAAATTTGCCCTTGAATATAATAATTAAATATGATTTAATAAATTAAGTATTAGAATAAATTAATTACAAATTAAGTATATTTGTACATTATTTTGAAAATATTAATTTAGTTGTATTCAATTTAAACATTTATTTAAATTTATTCAAAATTAATTTAAAAATATAAATATTTAAAATGGAGTAACACTTATTAAATTAATCATTCAATATATTTTCTTTATAATTTTTTTTGGTTCGTTTGAGGCGAGAGATTTAAAGGGCAAAATGGAAAGTTTCAGAGGGGATCCAAGTTGTTCCGCTCAGTTCTCCAAGCTGAGGAGAATAGGCTTAACGGGTTCTTCCAAGAACAACCCGTTAAGCCTGGAACAAAGAATCCCCTTTCTTTTTTTTTTTTTCATTTGGGTATTGATTGGGGGATATCCTTCCTTGTTCTGGGATATCCCTCCAACCAAACGCAGTCTTAGAATATAACGGTTGTTTGGCACTAACCTCCAAATAGCTAGATAAATAAGAATATTATTGTGTGGAGGACATTTCTAGACTAGGAAATGAAACCATTCTAGAAGAGGAACCACAAATAGCAACCTCCTCCACTAGTTAGATGAATCCAAACCAATGCACAAGGAACTTCACTATTTGAAGAATATACTTCACTCATATGTTTGGACCTTACAAAACAAGCAAACATAGTTTCACCATCAAAGCCTCATCCTCTCACAACACTTCTCCAATATTGGTCCCTTTTTTATTTTCTTAAGTGAGAAGAAACGTTACTAGAACATATTTACATCACACCACTAAAGTGGAGGATTAGGTTCTCCTAGTATAGACAAGGACACTCCCTTCCTTTTGTGAGGTCACTATATTATAACGCATTATTCTCTAATTACAGTGATCATGCTCCCTTCGTGCGTCGGCACACAACTCTTCACAAAAAAAGCATTATTGTTAAAGCTATATATTTTCCTTCTCAAAAAGAAAAGGAGAAATGCTTTGTTCTTATCTTTATTAATCCGAACACTTTAATTGAGCTCTAGTGACTGTTTTGACACAAGCATGGATAGTAATTTTGCCCCCCAAAAAGAGAAGAAATATTTAAGGAGCATGGTGTGGATCACACTCCACTATACTAATTAAGAGAAATTGTTGTGATGTAACATATATATGTATTGCCACATAGCAAATATGCTCAGGTACCTTTTGGATATACTACTTCTTTAAGGTTTTGATGCACTCAAGAACATTGATCTAACTCACCAATTTCATGCTCTCCAAAGGGAAACCACCAATATAGGCTATATACCCCACATCTAATAAGTCATTGTCCTATTAATTTATATATCCCACCAATATACACTCTTTTCTTTTTCTTTACCTTCTTGTAGCAACTCATTGTTTCTTTTCAATACAAGGCATCAAAGTAAGACACTCTCAAATCGCCACACATTCTCCTCTTTCCTCTTTTTATATTTACTTCTCATTTCTCTGCGTTCTATTCCTCTCACTTATTTTTCCACTTTATTCTCTCTTCTCTCGCAAGCACATGGATTGATTTACCGTCACAAACCTTCCCTTCTTTTTCGTTGTGTATAATACGAAACATTCACTGGCGTAGTATCATCGTATGAGAGTTATGCTTCTTCCAAGTTTCATCCAACATATATTACATTTCCACTAAGTTTATACACTACCTAAAGAAAAGAAGAACATAAGAATCTTTTATTCTCTTTCATTGGAGCACCACTACAACAAAATTAGGTTATAGGGACACATGTTTGGGACACTTTTGTTTAAGTATTCCATTTATGTCAAAATTAAAAAAAACATCTACTAATGCCTAAATATAAAGCCGAATCCAACAAAAAATAAAAGGTTACTATACTCAACCCACCCAACTCAGCCATTTGGCCCAATTCTAAATAGAAAAGAAAAAAAAAAAAGAAAAATCGATTACCATCTCCCTTTCTCCTCTCACTCAATCCACTGAAATTCTAGACGAAGGGGCCTTCCCTCTCATTCTCCTCCGCCACCGCAGCCAACGAGATAGAGTTCCGACGGTTGCTAGATGCTTAAATAAGTATTGCTAAATTAGCAGCACTTTTTTAGGTTATAGCGACACTCTTTAACTGTCACTATATATCTAGCGACCCTACATATAGCAATACTTTTTAAAAGTGTCGGTAATTTAGCCAGCAGCACTTTTTTGGACCTATACCGACATTTAAAAGTGTCGCTATAAACCGTTTTTGTTGTAGTGCACTAGGGTATATCTAAAACTCTCTCTCTCTCTCTCTCTCTCTCTCTCTCTCTCTCTCTCTCTCTCTCTCTATATATATATATATATATATATATATATATATCATGCATCTCACTCTCTCTATATATAGTACTTTTTCTTTTCTTGTTATCGAATGTTGAAGCTTTATTGATAAATTCTTGTTTTCTCTTTCCTTAATTGCAATATAATTTTGTTTGCAGGCACTTTAATTGATCGACCTGCTAACAGTCTAATTTGTACTATACAAGCATCAAAATGTTTGCTTGATGAGGTTAAGAAAAAAGAGAAAGGCAAGAATTAAAGATAACAACTAAAGAGATCGAAAAGATTTGGTCGGTTTGTGGGGCTGGAAATAACGCGAAAAATGGAAAGAGATGAATATTATGTCTCTCACTCTCTTGAGGGAGTTCACTTGCCTACATGCAATTAATTAAAGTGAGCTTCAAATGATATCAAATATATAATTATTTACTTTACTTCTTTAACTAGGAAAAAGTGAGCTAATGACCTCAAAACAGTAACCAGTGTTTAATTTGTTGCTTTTCCTTTTACTTTAACTAGATGATAGGATTTGGTTAGATTTGTAGTTAAATCCTATTTGGATAAGAATTAATATTTAAATCTGTTTGAGATAAATTAAGATTTAAATATTAATTAGAGGATAAACCTAACTAGATTAGGATTAATATTTAAATCTATTAGAGATTGATTAAGATAGATTTAGATATTAATTAAAGTATGAATCCTAAATATATTAGGATTGGGGTACGTTTTAAGTTGAGCATTATAAATAGTCATTGTGACTCTCTTTTTTGAGGGCAGTACGGCTGAAGCTTGGGTGCCGTACCATAGAGAGAAAAAGAGAGAGAGAGTTATTTTATTGCACCTTGTGCACGGGTGCACGCGGAGAGGTCTTTTTTGTGGGTTCATAGAAGACGAGAGAAAGGTAGGAGAGATTCAAAAAGAGGGCTAGGGTTGTAGCTACTCTGTTGCAGAAGAGGAGTCAGGTGTAATCTTCTCTTATTTAATGAATCTTATTTTACCTGCATATTTTTCTCTTTTATGATTGTATCAGCTTTTGCTGAGGAGACGGGTTTATGGTAAAAACCCGATTCGACGCTTCCGTTGCGGAATCCAAACAATCGATACCGGATCCACAGCAGTCGGTATCGGAGCGGGTTGCGGATTCACGAGATCCGGTACCGGGGCGAGTACCGGATTCCCAACAAGTGGTATCAGAGCCGAAGGTTACCGATCTGCGGGAGAGATCGACGGAGATGGCCACGAAATTCGAAATCGAGAAGTTCGACGGCAAGAACAATTTCGGATTATGGCAAATTAAAGTACGAGCAATCCTCGTACAGCAAGAGTTAGACGAGACGTTGAACGGGAAGGAGGCAAAGCCGGCGGAGGTCACGGATGCGGCATGGACGAAGATGGAGCGGAAGGCGCTGAGTACGCTTCATCTATCATTAGCAGATGAGGTTCTTTACAATGTAGCCGGCGAGACGACACCGGCGAAATTGTGGAAGAAATTGGAAGATCTGTACATGACCAAATCCCTGACGAACAGATTGTATCTGAAGCAGCGACTGTTTACGTTGCGGATGCAAGAAGCGGCGAGCCTACATGATCATCTAAATGAGTTCAACAAGGTGGTGGCCCAGTTGACCAGCATCGGAGTCAATCTGGATGACGAAGACAAGGCGTTGATCCTACTATCTTCGCTACCGACGACATATGAGCATCTGGTGACCACGTTGCTTTATGGCAAGGAGTCCATAAGCGTGGAGGCGGTCACGGCGGCGCTTCTCTCGAACGAGATGCGGAAGATGACTCAGGAGTCCGGCACGCAAAGTCAGGATGTAGGACTGGTGGTGACTGCGAAGAAGGAGGCGAGAATATCGGCGACCGGATATCGACAGAAGAAACCGCTATCTGAGGTAGAATGCTTTTACTGTCACAGGAAGGGGCATATCAAGCGCAATTGTCGAAAACTTCAGGATGATCTGAAGGAGTTAAAGCGACAGAAGGAGCAAACTGTCGTGAACCAGGACGAGACGGTATCAGCGACGGCGCAGACAGCAGAGTCGGAGATGATCGATTCTGATGTGCTGTATGCGGCGACCGGAGGTGCGAAAATTTCGGACGATGCGTGGGTGCTCGATTCGGCGTGTTCTTTTCACGTATGCCCGGAGAAGGAGTCTTTTGCCACCTATAAGGCGATCAAAGGTGGAAAGGCGCTGATGGGGAACGGGACAGCGTGCAAAGTATTGGGAGTCGGCATGGTGAAAATCCGAATGCACGATGGGGTCGTGAGGACGCTGACAGGTGTGCGGCACGTTCCTGGATTGAAGCGGAATTTGATCTCGTTAGGCGCATTGGACTCGAAGGGTTGCGATATTTCAGCTTCAGGTGGAGCTATGAGGGTCCGAAAATGAGATCGGGTCGTATGCGAGGCGAACAAGCGTGGGAACTTATACGTTCTGAACGGGAGCACAGTCAGAACGGGAGCGAAGACAGTTTGGGTTCTAAAAGTTCGCGGATGTGCAGTTGCTCGAGACAGAGCGACGGATGCGGCGACATCGAGCGGAGGAGACAAGCTCAAGGTGGAGCTTGCATGGTGAGCTTGACGTAGCGGTTGAAAATTTCAAATCAAACCAAGGTAGAGAATGTTAGGATTTGGTTAGATTTGTAGTTAAATCTTATTTGGATAAGAATTAATATTTAAATCTGTTTGAGATAAATTAAGATTTAAATATTAATTAGAGGATAAACCTAACTAGATTAGGATTAATATTTAAATCTATTAGAGATTGATTAAGATAGATTTAGATATTAATTAAAGTATGAATCTTAAATATATTAAGATTGGGGTACGTTTTAAGTTGAGCATTATAAATAGTCATTGTGACTCTCTTTTTTGAGGGCAGTACGGCTGAAGCTTGGGTGCCGTACCATAGAGAGAAAAAGAGAGAGAGAGTTATTTTAGTGCACCTTATGCACGGGTGCACGCGAAGAGGTCTTCTTTGTGGGTTCATAGAAGACGAGAGAAAGGTAGGAGAGATTCAAAAAAGAGGGCTAGGGTTGTAGCTACTCTGTTGCAGAAGAGGAGTCAGGTATAATCTTCTCTTATTTAATGAATCTTATTTTACCTGCATATTTTCTGTTTTGATTTTTTCTCTCTTTTATGATTGTATCAGCTTTTGCTGAGGAGACGGGTTTATGGTAAAAACCCGATTCGACGCTTCCGTTGCGGAATCCAAACAATGGATACCGGATCCACAGCAGCCGGTATCGGAGCGGGTTGCGGATTCACGAGATCCGGTACCGGGGCGAGTACCGGATTCCCAACACTAGATGCTTAAGAGAGATATAGAAATTAAAGAACATTACTATTGTAGAATATTTACTAGAACTAGATTTTATCTTGTAGATAATATATTATACTTTGCTGATGCTACCTTATCTCTTTGCTAATCCATATATTCAAGGTAACCAAAATATACCTATGATGCCATCATTTGGAAACTCAAATTTTTCCATGCATGCTTGGTTTTACCTAACTTCAAGAGTAAGCTACTTACTGTTTTGCCATTTATAAATAGCAAATGATGCTAAAGTGATTAAAGATAGTGGTGTAGAATAAAGTGCCTAAGCTAATCCCTACAAAGAATTAATTAGATCTAGGTTTATCAATTAAGTATACCTAGACATCGTCTAATTTGTCGTTTGTATATATAGTATGCCCTGTAAATTCATTTAATATGATACTAATATGCTAAAAAATCATGGCTAAATCTTACATAGTATTTTTCACTCTTGTAATTAGGAAATAAGGGAATTAATTAAATAGTCTCATTTTAGAGGGACAACTTCAAGTAAAATGGTTAATTACAAATTTTAAACCAAGTTTATTTGGGTTTGAACTTCACGAAGAGCACTAACACCAAGTTTACACTAGTAGGAAAATATCAAACAAGATACAAAATATCTCTAATTATATACCATGTTCTAGATAAAATTTATTCGTTAAGAAGTAAATTAATCAAAGGTTGGTCAATCGCTTCCCACTCGCTTTTAAAGTTTTATCATTAATCCTATCAAAAGATTTTAAAGTGTTCAAACCTTTGAGCTTTTGAAGCCACTACCTAATAACATTCCTCTTTCATGTCCTATTGCTTTCAAATGAGAATAGTGCTCATGTTAGTGTAGTGCATGTGCCCACACATTGCAACTTGTATAGAAGTTACACTAACATGGCCATTACTCCATTGCTCGATCTCTCAAAAAGTAAATAGTTTTTTTCTCCATATATATGAAAAGAGAATTCACAAATGCATGCTCCCAAAGAAAATTGCCATAATAAACAGATGGAGCAACACAATTGTGTATATATATATTTCTTAAAAGAAAAGAAAGAAACTATATTTTTCCTTCTAATTAGTTAATTTTTCGTTGTATTAGTTAATTAGCTCTATACATGGATGACATTTGAGGTAAAATTATATTCTGTATATATATATATTCACAAAAGGAATGGAGAGAGAAGGAAAAGAAAAGAAAAGAAAAAGTATGTCAACATATATACAAATATATGTTCAAACACCAATTAAAGCAAGGGTTCATGCGTGGTGGAGTAGCCACAAATAGAAAAGCAATTTTAACAAATTAGGAAGCTGCTATTAAAGACCAGCACTACTCTATTTACAGTGGCAAATCATCTTCAAAAAAAAGAAAATTCATTTATAGGATGTGCCTTTACAACCTTTTCTCTTTTTTAAAAAAAAATTAAACTCCTATTAATATATATACACACACACACATATATGAGGGGCCAACGAGTAGAAACAATAGCCTCAAAGAGAAAAAGTTTGAAGTAATATTGGGCTTCAATTTAACATGTATTCGAACCTAAACCCAAACTAACCCAAATATGAAACCATGGGCAGCCCAATTTGAGAATCCACAAAGTATATAAATACTACATTTATAGCTAATATGCCCTTCTATATATCTATTCTTAAGGGTGTTTGGTTCCTTTGAAAATTGTGGAAAAGTATTTCCTTAAAAAAATCATAAAAACATGGCTTTTCGTAGTTTCTGGTTTCTCGATAAAAATTCGAAAAAAAAAGGGGGACTTTTCCAAAATAATATGAAAAAAAAAAATTTCCAAGAAAACTAGCTATTTAATTCTTTGGGAAACAAACGGATAGAAAATATAAGTTTCTAGTCAGAAAACTGTTTTCTATGATATTTTCTAGGGAACAAAACATCCTTTAATTTACCTTTGTGTTTATCCTTTATATATTATTACGAGCTCTAGTAATTTGATTTGCTCTATTTGGTTGATCTCCAAGGTTTTTGTAAAGTATAAAACTTGGTTATCCTATGTAAACAACAGGTCATTATGGTAAACAAAATTTCCGATGAAAATGGTAATAAAATTTTCATATAAGATATAAAGCCAAGGCAATTGAACTAATAACTTTTCTTTTCTTTATTTTTTTGGATTATTTGCATACACGTCCCTGTAAACATAGTGAATTGCAGATATATCCCTGCAAAACGGAAACTCCATAAGTTGTCCCTGCAAAAGTCACAAGTTATGCAGATATGTCCCTCTGGTTAACATCCGTTAGTGAACTGTTAACTTTTTAACAGCGAATTTGTAAAATAATATTTTTACCCTCACAAATATGTCCCTTCAAAAATATCCTCTTCCCCCTTCTCTTTCTCTTCCTCTTCGGGCCGCCGGAGCGGACGGCGGCGACGGCGCGGGTAGGACTCGTCGGCGACGAAGAAGAGGGAAGAAAAAGAAAGAGAGGAAGAAGAATAGGGAAGAGGAAGAAGAAGAGAAAGAGGGAGAGGGAGAGGGTTCGCCGCTGCCGTCGCATCTTCTCTCTCGCAGGCGACGAAGAAGAGGGAAGAGGAAGAGGGAGAGAAAGAAGAATGAGGAAGAGGAGGAGGAAGAGGAAGAGGGAGAGGGTCCGCCGCCACCGCCGCATCTCCCTCGCCGGCGACGAAGAAGAGGGAAGAGGAGAGGAGGAAGAGGAAGAGGAAGGGTAGAACCGTAAATTTACATTATAATTAACCATGGTTAAATATTTTAACCATGGTTAATGAAAATTTTCTAACAGACTCTAACAGTATGGACATATCTGCATAACTTGTGACTTTTGCAGGGACAACTTATGGAGTTTCCGTTTTGTAGGGATATATCTGCAATTCACTATGTTTGTAGGGACGTATATGCAAATAACCTTCTTTTTTTTTTTTGTCCTTTATTCCTTCTATTTCGCGAAAATATATGGATGTTATATCTTTCTCTTCAAAGCATCCATAAATATATAAAAAAATCAGTAATTACCAAATCTAATTTCTTGGCATTTTATTATAGTTTAGTAGGAAAAAAAATAATAATAAAGAGAACTAGTTTTGGGGGGAAAAAAAAGAAGAAAATTTGTTCTAGGGATAGCGCACGTTCTTGGATACCAGCATCAAATTCGTCGCCGACTTTACCTTAACGAGCCAATGGGGAGTGTAGAGGCTAAGTCGGCGGCGAAGCAACTAAACTTGCCGAGTTTAGTTGAAGTCGGCGGCTAAATAGCTTGCGCCGCCGTATTCATGCGAATTCCATGCAGAAACTGTTCGTTTGGCCGCAGTTCGGTGAAGTCGCTGGCGAAGGAAGCCACAATGCCGACTCTATGGGATTTTCCTTAGAAACCCCTAAACTATAGAACAATTGAAATTAACTCCTTGGCCCTTTTTTTTCCAAATATGTACATATACATCTGTTAGAAAAACCTATATATACAACATGTACAGGATTCGAACTAGAGACCTACACCAAAGAATGAAAATATCTAATTCAGCGGATTTGGTCATCGTGTCATAGTCAAATGCAACCTCAATTTTTCGTACTTACGATATGCATAATGTAAACTAAAGAGTCTTGTGATGTACTTAATTAGAATACTCCCAAAATTCTTGCTCACCAAAATTCTTTAATTTGAATAATATCTTGGCCTTGGCAATATGCTCGAAACCTTCCAAAAAAGGTGCATGTAGTCATGTAGAAGCACAAAAACCATGAGTTGGACTAGGAATTTATTCATGCATTAATATATACCTGGCAAAGGGCTTGATGATTAGTATCTGAGGTCCCAAGTTCGAATTCTAATTGAGTCATATTTCCAACTAAATTTATTTCTAAAAGAAATAAACGAACCGGGTGACATGATATCTATCACTCAAAAAAATATCTATACTTCCCTTTCAAAACCAAATTTAGGGCATTTATAGTGAAGGTCCAGGCCATTAAATATATGTTGCAGAACTCTTTAGTAGCCTCCAAATTGACAATTGCAACAGTTGATTGTTAGGAAGTACTGATCTTTGATTCAAAATGTAAACATTTTAGATTTTTTTTTATTTTTTTTCTGAGAAAAATTAGCAAGCTGTCTGATTCGTTCATTAGATTAACAAACTAAGTTATAAGACTAAGGCAACAGGGCCATCGAAAAAAAATCCCCAAAAAAAGAAAAAAAAATTTATGATACCCTAATAGTCCCACATCAGATAAGAATGAAATTGTGATTGGATAATAATAATTGGGCTTAATCAATTTGGGTTAGTGATTTGGGGCCTAACGAGTTATTATTGTTAGTAGGCTGAATCGTTATATTTGGCATCAGACGAAAATGTGAGTGCGCAGAACGGGGTTGTGATTGGGTTATAAGGCATTATGGACACTTATAATAACTGAGCTTTAGTATTTTGAACCGGCAGTTGAGTTATTATTGTTAACGGATCGAATCGTTACAAAAGTGCAGAACCTGCACCTTCGATCTTATGCAAGCGTGTCACGCTGCGCTGTTATTCATTTGTGATAAAGATTGTTCTTTGGTAATATTCTAAAGCTAAAAAAGCATTTCTTTATGGTTCAGTTAAGTTCAAAGTTTTGGGCTATACATTGTTATCTTGTTACTTACTGTGTTCATGGCCTGTTTTGTCAACTATTCTAGATTCTGGATGGGGAATTAATCGGCCGGGTTAGTGCACTTTGATCGATCTTAATTCTTTGCTTAGTTGTATAAATTTTGACACGGAGAGGAATCAAAGGCTATATAGTCGTATAATGGCGATCGATCAATCCGAATATTTGACCTTGATGTAAAATATATAAATGGTATATATCTATAGAGTAAACTATCTCAGCTAAAGGATTGGATTCCATGCACACACAAAAAAAAAAAAAAAAAAAAAAAAAAATGCGACGAAACCCTCTCTCGACCAATCTTTCGCAAATAGGTTTCCGAACCAAGTCCAAAAGAGATTCGATATACAGATTATAGAAATGGAATTTCGTTTGAATAACGGTCAAATATAAAATTGGCAAATTTGCAAGGAGCCACAAGTATGAGGTATTAGCTATAAATAAAATGTAATCAATCTTTCGCAAACTCGGACATCGTCCTGTTCCTGAGAAGCCATAAAATCACGTCATACACAAAAGGGCATATTTGTTTTTCTGAAAGTAAAAGATGAAATTATTTTTTATCNAAAAAAAAAAAAAAAAAGAAAAAAAAAAAGGAGTCAATCAATTGAATAATAAGCCAAAATGGGTTAGTTTTGATTCATGTGGTGGTGCATTGCTCTTCAAAAAGAAGATGCGCGCAATATGAAGAAGATTAATTATTAACACAACTAAGGTGGCAATCCAGCTCGTTGTTCGCGACTTCGGGATCGAATCGCTTGTTTAGTAAACGAGTTGAACACGAGCTGAATTTTTCAACTCATTTAATAAACGGGCCGAACATGAGCTCGGGTCAGTTTACTCGTGCTTGGCTAAATAACAGCTCCTATACATATATTTTGTATTTATATAATTTATATAATATAATATATATATTTTTTTATTATTTGATTTTTAATCCAATCTAAATATAAAGCGCAACTCAATTATAAAAAAAGGCCTATTTATATACAAGTTTCAATCATTAGATCAAAATCTAATGAGTAATATTTCATAAATTTTATTTTCTATATATATCGTTTATAATTCTTTTAACTTGTTGTTCGTGAACCAATTTATGTTCAGCTCGTTAATAAATGAATCGAATACGAGCTAAATTTTTCAATTCAATACTTTAATGAGTCAGCTCGTGTTAGGCGCGTTGACACCCCTAGACACAACCAATCCCTTTGCCCTCTTTAGATGATGCAATAGGCCCATAAAAGGTTAACTAAGTAGTCATCAACCTACGTACAATTACTAGAAATTAGTAGAATACATTGTACTTATCTTTTCTGGTAACTAATAACTTGTGAATTTTTTTTTCGGGCCCTCGTTTTCTCACTCGTGTAGTCTAGTTCACTTATTCAATGAATGAAGCGGGTAGCGTGCTATCTTTTTCTCAAAAAAAAAAAATAACTCGTGAATTTTAGAAAATAATGTGTTGAGTCATCCAAACTTTTCAAATTTTTGCCGCGTGATTAATCTTATTATCTCGTACAAATAACCTTTTCTACATAGGTTGCATGCAAATTTTATATATATATATAATAATAATAATAATTTTCTTGTTGAGTAATATTGTTCCCATCAACAATTCAGTAGCAGAATTTTGCTTAATGAATGAAGCAGGTAGCTTTGCTACCTTATTCTCAAAAAAAACAATTCAGTAGCAGNATTATTCAACCTTTCAATTTATTTGATTTAAGTCAGTCATATATATATATATATAATGATTTTCTTGTTGAGTAATATTGTTCCCATCAACAATTTAGTAGCAGAATATAGTTGTGACGCCCTACTTCCCAGACGGTTATCTATTATAGAACTACTCTAATCCCAACACACTTAACACTTTTAATCTTTTGAACTTAGCCATCGCCTAAAATGCTATAGTTGGGTTAAGAGTTTTAGTCATATTATATATATCTTTCCTATTTTATATATCTTACATATAGTATTATTTGGGTTTTCATATTCTCCCTCTCTTTAAGCCCTGACATTCTCGTCAGGCTTAGACTCACAAATATTAGGTCATGTGAAACTTGTCTTGCTAGTCTTAGCCGACCTTGCGGTGAGCCGCACTGCACTCACAACAGTCATCAAAATAAAAGTCTCGCTCTCCCCGCTGTATAATCTGGCTCAGCTGAGACTCATCTCACACTTCCGGCTTAGCCGATCTTGTGGTGACCCGCACTCCACCCACAATAGTCATCAGTATGAGAGTCTCGCTTTCCCTACAGTATAATTTAGCTTAGTCGAGACTTATCTCACACTTTCGGTTTGTAATTTACTCTGATACCAACTGTGACGTCTTACTTTCCAGAGAGTCACCCATCCTAAAACCACTATAAGTCCTAACATGTTTAATTCTCTTAACCTCTTGGATCTAATCACCATCCAAAATGCTATTGCCGGATTAAAAATTTTAGTTTTATTATAACTTATATATAGAACTATTTGGGATCTCACAATAGCCATCTCATATCGTAGACATGCATTAATCCCGTCCAAATTTTTGTCCTAACCTTCGTATGGTAAATATCTTTCTATAGCAATAATTATGTGCACACCTGTTATATTGACTATGTTTTTAGCGAGATGAATCAGGTGGCACGGGTTAATGTACGTAGGGCCAAAGTTTCTTTTTCTTTCATTTTCTATTGAACTGTGTTTGATGTACATATTGGATATTTTATAAGTTTTGGTTAGAATAGCTATTCTATTAATTATATAGCATCTTAATTTACCTCTAGTTAACATTAACCACAGTATCTTTCAAAAAAAAAAGAAGAAGAGGGAACTATAGTAAAATTCACGTGCTAACATTTAAGTATGCGATTAATTAAGCTTATTCTTGTCTTATCTATTTCTTGCTTCTTGTTAGATTTTGATTTTCTCTACAAATGCTCTTTCCTATGAACTACTAGATCTACTTGAAGCTTGTTTGAGCAATAATTATAATATATTGTAGTTTTTCTTGCTCTTTTTGGAACACCTTCTATAGTCTCACATCAAATTGGAAAGAGATTCTGATTGAAAATATAAAAAGCTATATATGCATCATAATAATAATAATCGGACTTAAGTATTTTGGACTGGTGGTTTGGGTCCAATGAATTATATCATTACATTTGGTATTAGAGACGACTATATACTTACATTGTCTGATAATTTTATCTTATATATCTGTGATCGGATTTAGACCTGACGAGGACGTTGGGTGTCTAAATAGGATGGAATTTGGTTTTTGGTTTTTGGTTCTGATTGGGAATACGAGAGGCTACGTAGTGAGTCGGATTGTTATACTTTTGTTTTATTAAGCAACAATGATCTTGATCTAATAGAAGGAATATATACTGTATAATTGCATCCTTGGAAACTTTTGTTGTAAAATGATGTTCACAAAGCTAGAGTTTATTGGTGCATTATTACAAAGAACATCAAACAAATGAGAAGTTCAATTATTTGTATATGCAGTGTTACCCCACTAAGTTTAGCTAGCAATAATGTTTTCATTCTATAAACAAATTAAAGAATCTCCTATATAATGTGACATGAAATGTGTCATTCATCAATGTGAACCCATTTCTTGTTTATATGTGTGAACATAGAAGATCCTAATTTGATTAGATCCAATGTGACTGTGATTTCTCTAAATTTTTATTGCATTATATTGCACCTTTGTTTATACAATCTTAGTACTAATTTGAGGAGACCTAATGCTTCAAATTAATTAATAGATGGTGTACAGTGGCACATAAAAGTTTTTCTTTTTCGCTCTGAAAAAAACGTTCCGTTTTTAAAAAGTAAATTGATCTGATAATATAAAACAACTAAACTTCGAAGACGATGGGCACTAATCATCAAATTTTTTGTCAACTTGCGCTAGGGACAGTCAATGCCGGTAAAAATTGCTAATGCGACTATATTGATTTCACAGCATATTGACAAATTAATATTTGAGCAACAACAGGTTTATAGCTCAAAATTGATTACACTCCTACAATACCCTCATCCAAACTCTTTTAATTTTTTCCACTTGTCGCATCACTCTTTGGGATTTTTTTTTTTTTTTGACTAAAAACTGGGAGAAAAAAAGGCTAGTAAATTAATCTTAAGCACTTTAAATGAAGAGATGCAGAGACTATAAATTTCTTTGGTTATAAACTTAGCATTTCTCTTAAATATTTTTGCTCGAGCTCTATTATATACCTATACATCTAAAAAAATAGTGCATATCTTATACCTTCTCGTCTACGGGCTAAGAATTAATGGTCCCTTGTGTTATCAAAATTTGTTTAGGATAAATTACTATAAATTTTTTTTATAGATACTTACTTTTTCACTTTTTCTCCTTAATTTACTTTCAAAAATCATATTTTGACCCTCTCGGCATTTCAAGTTCTTGCACTTAGCCCTCCTCCATCATAATTTTATCACTATTTCGTCTATTTTTTATAATTTATACCGAATATATCTTTCAAAATAATAAAAATATATTTAAAAATATTTTTTTAGAGAAAAATTTTAAAAAAATTAGTAATTTTTTCCTTTCTATTAACGTCGTATTCTTCTAAAAATATTTCTAAAATTTTAAAAGGATAAAAATATAAATTTTTAAAAGTCAGAACGAAAAAATAAAAAAATAAANTGCTGCAGCCATCTCATCGCCGAGAGAACGCATCTTCCCGACGTACTCGGTCACTGTCATATTCCCTTTGTGGGTGGTGGAGAGAGCCAGGCGCGTATTTACAGCGCGTGCTCGTTTCTGCGACGAGAACATGGTCTCGATGGTGCGCCATGCATCAACCGCAGTTGTTTTGGTGGCGATCTGAGTCAAGACCTCCTTGGATACAGAGGCAAGAAGGAAGCTAAGGACCTGCTGATCCGAAGCTAGCCAGTCATCATATGCAGGATTGACGACTTTGACGCCCTTGTCACCGTCCTTGCCATCAAGTTCAGCAGCAGGCGCCGTGGCCTTGCCGGTGAGGTAGCCCTCTAGGCGAGCGCCGCGCATGGTGGCGACGACCTGGGCCTTCCATGTTGCATGGTTGTTTTTGGCGAGCTTCTCTGAGACTGGATGGGTGAGCATGGAGGCAATTCCAGAAGCGGAGGAGGAGCTGCCGGCCATGTTTGTAGATAGGATCTAACCTACGCTCTGATACCATGTAAGAATAACAGAGGCGCGGAAGAATGGGTGAAAGCAGCCACACAGTTCCGTGCTCTGCCTGCATGTTAATATAGGGCGACGAAATGCGCCAAGGATATACATAGCGTAACAACCAAAGAAGTACAGCTGTACATAGCGTAACAACTATTTACAACAACCTAATCTTGGCTAACTATCGTTAGCTATTCTAGACCGGCTATCTTCAAGTTGTTACGATAGCATTACATAGATATTTGTTTATCTAACATCCTACACTGAGAAATGAGAGACAGTGACCTGACTCTCTCTCAATCTGTTCTCCAATTTCTTTCTCACCTATCATGAAGTCTCTATCACCTCCCTCTTTCTCTCTCTAACTTCTTTTATCTTCCCATGTATCTTCCCATGTACTACATGCACTCTCTCTCTCTAGATCTCTCTCTCTCTCTCATCTCATTTTGGTGTTCCCATAACAAAATTTCACTCTTTATGTGCCAAGAAAAATAAGTCTAAAATGAGACAATAATATAAGATGACGTGGAATTTTCAATCAATCAAATTATTCTTTTGGACGGACATAGGTGATGTGTGTAGCTACTACATTATAAACTTCTTCCTCTATGTACGTCATTCTATGTATCTTTGCTCTTAAAGGCCTCGATGCCGCACTTTGTGACCAAATTTATTTTTCTAACGAATGAAGTGATCAGTAGCTTGCTATCGTTTTTTCAAAATAAAAGCAAATTTTCAAACTGCGCACATCAAATCACTCTCTTATCTTATTCTTCCGTCCAAATCGATATCTTTCTAACTTATCAGTATTCTATGTTCCACACAAATAAGGTTGACCTTCGAATGAAATTCTATATAAGGGCTATATAATCTCATTCTAATGATATATGTTAAATTTATCAGAACAATTATTGTTCTCTAAAGGGGCTCGGGACTTTTTGTTAGTCCCACGACGCAGACTTAAATTAAATGAGAGAAAATCAATAATATTAGGAATCCGATATGACTCGAACTTAGAATATCCCACTCAGATATCATGTTAAACTATACGAAATAATCGTTGTATCCTAAAAACTTAAGCTTGTAAATTAAGAACGGTGTTTAAATATTTTAAGCAATTCTAGATTCTACGCGCGTGTAGTAATATGGATTCGTTTCCTTTTATCATCTTTTAAGGATATGGTTCTATTTTTGACTAAGTTGGATACATAATTTTGATGTAGAGAGAATCCAAAGACCACAACATAGGAATAGTAAATTATTAATTTCTTCGCAAGAATTAGATTCCATGTAAAAGTTCGATCAATTTAGTGTGCCAGCAAATTAAAGCTTTTTTCTTTCTTTTTTTTGACTATTATATGGTGGATTATATAATTGTTGTTGAAAAAGGAGATGCTCAATACCAAATATTCAAATATTTGATAAACATTTCATTTTTCCTAATGCTTTATAAATTAAGACAAAGAAAATGAGAAGCCGTAGCTTCATTGAATATCAAAAAAAAAAGTAGGAGTGGACAGTTGTTCGTTTGTAATCCTTTCATCCAAGATTTTTTGCTTGACAATAAAAAATAAAAATTTAAAAATAAATTATCATCTATTATTTAGCCTGATACATTATAAGTTAATCAGTTATAGCAACGAAAAGGGTCTTTTCTCTAACACATCAAATGACATAAAATTATCTATTTAAAAATGTTAAAAAGAAAAAGCAATGACATCGAACGCGGCCTATGTTGGTTCTTTTCACTTTGTCCTTTACACTATGCATCTAATATATATATGCAAAGAAATGAGCAGAATCTGTTGTAGTTTAAAGTTTTTTTCTCCTAACAAATGTTGATTTAATTGATTGGCTCCTATATATTTGTGGTAAATAGTTTATAGCAATGTGGAATATATGTTTGATAGATGGAATAATTAATCCTTGTATGAATCATTTTGTTGGATATTGATGGACATAAAGGAATATAGTATACTAGGTTAATTTATGACCCATAAGCATGAAAGCTAGTCATTTGTTTTATCCTATTGAATTTATTTTATGTAATCAAATTGAGAATAGTGGCAGAATTAATTGTATTTTCTTACAAATTTAATTACTTGGTATTTGCAATTTTATAAATTTTTTTTTTTTAAATGAATGAAGTAGATAACTTGCTATCTTTATCTCTCAAACAAAAAAAAAACTTGTTATTAAATTCTTTCAGCAAAAAAAAAATAAAGGATAAAATTGCAAATACCAAGTAATTATATATATATATATATATAGAGAGAGAGAGAGAGAGAGAGAGAGAGTTCGACTACTATATTATCAATAGAGAGCTAAACATTTGGTGCAATTGAATTTTCACCATTTGATTCATCTCTTTGACTATTTTCACATGTTAGATAATACTATTCAATTGACCACCTATTTAATCATAAAGGATCGCTATATATATATCATCCTAATTGTACGTTCTTTTATCATAATCATAAAGGATCGCTATATATCATCCTAACTGTGCGTTCCTTCGTCATAATGCTTTTGTATTCGTCACTCAAGTGATCATTAAATGATGGAAAGTAGAACTTGGTGGTACAATGGAGGTTTGGACTATATGTACGAAGCTGAGAATCTCACATTTTCTTTTCTTTTTTTAAAAAACAATTCACTGCATTATGGTTTTTGGTAAAACTGAGGAAATTGTGGGCCATCTAGGCATGTTATGTAGCTAGTACTATTGCCTCAAGTTATCATTCAACACTATATAATATCCATAAAGTTTATGAACCACACAAAGAGTAAAATCACTTTCTATTCTACACTAAGATTTCGTTTGGTTTGAGTACGTACATAAGTAAGAACTAGCTTATACCAGAAACAGATACAAGTTTAGATAGGAAAGCAAGTATGTGATGTACTAAAAAACTGGTCACAAAAATAGGAAAGCAATTAATTGCATGGGTATCTTCAAGCATAGGTGTACAAGAACTATAGTAAATTTTCTATTCATTAACATGCATTTGATGAGGCCTGTTATTGTCTCACCACCTATTTCTTGCGTCTGGCCTCTTGAATTTTGATGTTCTCGACTGTTTTGTCGGCGTATAAGGAGGAAAATAAGCCTTTATTTTTCCATTTATATGAATAATAATTTTTTTTGTTCGGAAAATAAGCTGGTATAAGTCTGAAACTACTATTTTATCTTCCTCTTAGAACATTATGCATGTTAGTTCTCAAATAAGAACAAGCTTTACTAAAGTCTACATCTAATTTTAACCATGGTATTAAATTATTAACTAATCTAATTAATGTATTCGAATCATTATCTATTGCTTAAATAGTAAAATAACTAATTAATTAATTAATTATAACTAATTAGCTAATTAAATAATTAATTATTTATGATGTTTATGAAAAATCTAATACTTATGTTGATTAACTAGTTAATATTTTGACTAATCTAATTATTTTATTAAATAATTACCTAACTATTAGATAATTAACTAACTAATTTATTAATTTATTAAATCACTTGTAATTAAATTATTAATTATTGTTAATTATTTTATTAATTAATATGTATAGGGTTACCTAGCAGCTGTTGATAGAAAATTTTATTTACTATTTTGATAAAGATCAATAATTCCGATCTAAAATTAAAGAATCTGATCATCCATTTTTAAGACGTCGTTCGATTTTGACCGTTCATTTCATACTCGTTTGATGGACTTTATTATAATTTCAAAAAACTACAAAATTAATTTTTTAGAAGTTTCAAATACTCTAAATCATATTTAACAGAGTAGATCGTCAATTCGGAAGTTTCATTATAAAAAACAACTTATATGTACGAAGGGCTCTATACTCATAAGAGTATAGTNCCCATGCAGAAATATATTTTAATGGGTAAATTTAATGATCAGCATTATTTATTAAGGACAAGTTTGAAAATAATTAATTGATGAAATACAGATTTCATGAGCAGGGCTACTGTGTTATTAGAAGTACAGCAGCCATTGTGCTCCTAAGTTTCTAACCGTCCATCAATTTTGACGAATGGTTAGGGTGAGAAAGAAAAAAAAAAATTAAAGATAAATTTAAAAAGAAGAGAAATTGAGAAACCCAATTTCTCTTCTCCCTTTCACCCTAACCACCCATCAAATTTGATGGGCGGTTTAGAACTTAGGAGCACAAGGACTGTTGTGCTCCTAATAGCACAGTAACCCTACTCTCTCTCTCTCTCTATATATATATATATTGCCAACAGGATTGATAATGGAAGAGACAAAGAAATCTAGGAGCCTTGTCATTATAAATGACCACTATGGTGAATTCAACCTCAGACCTCTTGAGACTAAAGGCCTTAGGACTTGCTTTGGTATTACGCTATCCAAAAGATTAATCTGATAGGAGACATGATGTCAATTACAGAAGAAAAACCCTTTGATCGTGATTATTTCGTAAATTTGCGACGGTTGTAATTGTTGCTAAATTAGTTACCAAGTACATTATAAGAAAATCACATTATAAAGATGCTTTTTAGACGATAATTGAAGAAAGTGTCCCTAATTAAGTGTTTCTACAATATAGCAAATACTAACGATTTCAAATTAAAGCATTGTCATATAAATCGCCTATTGTATCAAACCAATTTATTAAATGATAAACTTTATTGTTATTTTTAATTTTTAATGCTTTTACCAATGTTTGGTATAAACCTTGATATATATATGTGGTGGCTCTTCATTTGCCGACATTTTTATACGTGACGGTAGACTATTTTGGAATACTTTTAAACAGCGTTAAATATCGAAAAAGAACCATCCTTAGATGCTAATTTTTTTATAGTGGCAATTTCTATAATCACTGCGGCATTTATTCCAATGGCTGGAAATATTGATAAGAATAAATGCTGCTAAAAGAAACATACTATACTGGCAATTACAAATGTCATTATAAGACATATTCAACTCAACTGAATCATAAAATAAAATGGCTTGGGACAGTTACAACCGCAGCCAAATGCCAAACAAGAAAGTGAGCGTCGTGGAATGTCATTTTCTCTCCTTTAATTTCTCTCCATTTTCTCTGCTTTTCTCTACTCAAACTTTGATTCAAATGAGAGAATTAAATTGATTCTCTCCTAACTACCTTTACCTTTCTCTCTTTTTCTCTCCATTCAAACGGAGTGTAAGAAACGGTTTTTCCTCGACTTGGATAAATTTTGATACGGGGAATCCAAAGACTAGCCCTACAATGGTGACCCAAATAGGAATATTATAACTTTGTCGAAACTATTTCTTCACAAGAATTGGATTCCATAGAAACATGCTAGCATATGAATCCCATGCAAGCTTTGAACTATTACACGGTGCATTGCTCCGCTAAAAGAAGATGCTCAATACCAAGTTTTTCGTCGATTTTGCATACTTTGTTAAGACCCTCTCAAGTTAAAAAAAGATTATCTATTCATCATCAGCAGAAAATGCATTGCTATTTATCTTAATTTGCTTTTTGTTGTTGTTCAATTACACTGTATTATACGATATCACACTCAGCGGCTTTAAACAAATTAATTATACTAAAATAGCTAGAATCATATTTGCCACATTATCTCGTAATCGAAACAAGATTTAATTGGCTCACTACTTATTTTGGAGATTTAGTTAAGCAAGGTGAAATGCATGTTCCAAAAGAGTTACCAAATGGAAAAGATTCAACTTAACTAGTAGCCATTTATGGCATGAGAGTAGTGGAAGTTAATAAACAACAAATTGATCATTGTTCAAGCTCACTAATTATATATAATTGGTCGCATGAAATTTTCATTATTGGGACTCTTCTTTTTATCTCTTTCAATATTTTTCTTCTTCTTTTTTTTGTATTGACTCCTTGTTTCGATTATATAATTCACAGATTTTATCTTTCTACGTGTCTAATTAACTTGCATTTTGCTGATGATAAGTCGATCTCTAAGATTTTATTTCTCAAAGCATTTTTCTTGATCATAAGTGAAGGTGCGACAAATAAATGTTGGTATCTCTTAGTAAAAATTCCAATGATTATAATAACTATGGTCTTAAACTTATTCACGAGCCCATCATATATATATATATATATATATATATATATATAATTGAGCTCCTATGTTTTTAATAGTACCAAGTCATTGGTGCTTGTAAGTTTTCGGCCCTTGGATTAAAGGATGTGCGGTTAGAATGATGTGGGCCCCTTAGGGTTGAGTGGATAGTTTGTTGAATAGTATGATCTAACAGATGAAAAATGATCAAAGACATAGATCTAACGGTAAAAAATTTACAAGCACCAAATGCTTTGTGCTTTTACAAGCACCATAGCCGGACTCTCTCTCTCTCTCTCTCTCTCTCTCTCTCTCTCTCTCTCTCTCTATATATATATATATATATATAGAGAGAGAGAGAGAGAGAGAGCAGGACTGCTGTGCTCTCAGGAGTACGGAGGCCTCCGTGCTGCTGAGCCGTTTTCGATGATGGAATTTTTGAATCGACGATCGGCTCCGTTAAACTTGATCTAGCGTATTTGAAGTTTCTAGAAAATATTTTTTGCGATATTTCGATATCATTTAACTAACTATCGAAAGGTTTCAAAATCAATAATTTTTAACGGCTGAAAATAAAAATCTTATAAAAAGTGGTAATATAGCATTAAAATTTTCGATCAGAAATATTGATCTTGTTGTAGATAGTATAAAGAATTTTTTTATCAAAATTTCATCTGATTTGAATACTTCTACACCGTTAAACTTGAAAACGATAGATATCAACCATTAAATATTATTGATTTTGAATCCTTTCGATTGCTAGGAAAATGATATCAAAAAATCGTAAAAATTATTTTCTAGAAATTTCAAATACGCTAGATCAAGTCTAACGGAGTCGATCGTCGATTCGAAAATTTCATTATCGAAAACGGTTCAGGAGCACGGAGGCCTCCGTGCTCCTGAGAGCACAGCAGCCCTGCTCTCTCTCTCTCTCTCTCTCTCTCTCTCTCTCTCTCTATATATATATATATATATATATATATATATATATATGAGTGCAGCTAGTATGCTTATGGAAGCACGGATGCCTCCGTGCTTCCAAGTTGTTTTCGATGTTGGGACTTTCGAATCGACGATCGGCTCCATTAGACTTGATCTAGAGTATTTGAAGTACCTAGAAAATAAATTTTGTGATTTTTTGATATCATTTGCCTAGTGATCGAAGGGGCTCAAAATCAACGGCTGAAAATAAAAATCTCACAAAATGTGATGATATGACATTAAAAATTTAGATCAAAGATATTGATCTTATTTTATATAGTATAAAGAATTTTCTATCAAAATTTCACGTGATTTGGATATTTCTACACCGTTAAACTTGCAACCGGCTCACCATGGCCATTAAAATTATTGATTTTGAGCCCCTTCGATCACTAGGCAAATGATATCAAAAAATCGTAAAATTTATTTTCTAGGTACTTCAAATACTCTAGATCAACTCTAACGGAGCCGATCGTCGATTCGAAAGTCCGAACATCGAAAACAACTTGGAAGCACGGAAGCCTCCATGCTTCCATAAGCATACCAGCCAAACTCATATATATATATATATATAATTGAGCTAGAATACTTTTAAAAGTACCAACCCCTTGATACTTCTAAGTTTTTAGCCCTTGGATCTACTCCTTGATTACTAATAGCCCTTGGGTCAAATACTATTCCACCTACCACCCCCTACCACCATCATCACAACCTTACATTCCTCCATCCAATGGTTAAAAACTCAAAAACACTACCCCAAGGGTGCTTTTGAGAGTATTCTAGCTCAACTATATATATATATATATATATATACACGGGTACCCATACCCAATTTAGACCCGACCAGTACCCGATCTTAAAGGGATAGTATACGGGTAGTAACTACCCAGACCTGCTCAATTAGGCCTGACGGGTATATTAGTAACTTAATTAAGTACCCAGATTCGGATCCGACTCGAGCTCGAGTAAGTGTCCCATTTATGCTAAAACTTAAAAAAACATCTACTTATGCCTAAATATAAAGCCCAATCCAACTAAAAATAAAAGATTACTCTACTCAACCCACCACACCCAGTCCATTTGACCCGATTACAAATAGAAAAGAAAAAAA
>NC_033630.1:12679647-12726685 GCF_001540865.1 Ananas comosus | reverse complement strand
ACTTGGAAGCACGGAGGCCTCTGTGCTTCCATAAGCATACCAGCACAACTACATATATATATATATATAGAGTCCGGCTATGGTGCTTGTAAAAGCACCAAGCACTTGGTACTTGTAAGTTTTTTACCGTTAGATCTACATCTTTGATCATTTTCAACCGTTAGATTACACTATTCAACCAACTACCCACTCAACCCTAGGGGGCCCACATCATCATAACCGTACATCCCTTAATCCAAGGGCCGAAAACTTACAAGTACCAATGACTTGGTACTTTTAAAAGCATAGGAGCTCAATTATATATATATATATATATATATATAGAGAGAGAGAGAGAGAGAGAGAGAGAGAGAGAGAGAGAGAGAGAGAGAGAGAGTTGAGCTGGAATGCTATCGATAGCAAACGCGCTCCGTTGCCATCCATTTGTTTTCGATGATGAAGCCTCCAAATCGACGATCGGCACCGTTGAACATGATCTATACCACTTAAAATGTCTAGAAACCAAATTTCAAATCTTTTCGACATCATTAGCCTAATGATCAAAAGATTTCAAAAATTGTAATTTTAATGGTAGATATGAGGCATTTTCTCGTTTAACGGTGTAAAACTATCCAAATCAATTGAATTTTTGTTAGAAAATTCTTTAAACTATTTAGAAACGATCTATGCTCTCGATCTTGATTATAAAATTCCTATCATCATTTTTTAGAGGATATTCATTTTCAGCCGTTTATTTTTACTCCCACTTGATGGACAAGAGAACAATATCGGAAAAGTATGAAATTTGATTTCTAGATAATTCAAGTGGTATAGATCATTTTCAACGGTGCCGATCGTCGATTTGGAGGCTCCATCATGAAAAATAAATGGATGGCAACGGAGCCCGTTTGCTACCGATAGCATTCCAGCTCAACTCTCTCTCTCTCTCTCTCTCTCTCTCTCTCTCTCTCTATATATATATATATAGAATTATGCTACTATACTATCAATAGTACCGAGACCTTGGTACTATTGAGTTTTTGGCCGTTGGATGAAAAGATGTGCGGTTAGGATGATAGTGGTCCCCGGTTAAATTGATAGTGGTCCCCTCGGGTTGAGTGGGTGGTTGGTTTAATAGTATAATCTAATGGGTGAAAATGATCAAATGGTAGATCTAATGGTAGAAAACTCAATAGTACTAAGGGCTTGATACTATGAATAGTATAGTAGCCGAACTCTATATATATATATATATATAAGAAATCCCTAAGAAAAGTCCGAAAAATGATGTAGAAAATATATTTGATCCAAAAGCGTGTGAGGTACTGTTCTAAAATGTATTCTCATTTTTCGTGCGGGATTAATCAAGAAACACCATCATAAAATATAATTGGACTTTTTGCTTCCGCAAGTACGGCCGTGCCAAAGGTTGACGAAAATTCGTTCAATACTTAATGAATAAAAAAAATTAAATGGTAAGAAAACCATTGACTACAAAAATAGGTTCGAGAGGAAGATAATTTTTTTTTCTTTTTTTTGTAGTACTATTTACTAGACGAATAAGAGAGGATATAAATAGAGACGAAAAAATCAATTGTTGGACAACCTTTCATCCCAACTTCGCTCCTGCTAAGCATAAGAAAAATATGAACATTTTCTTTCACCAAAAGAAAAATAAATATAATGAATAAATAAATAAAATAAATCAATAAAAGAAATAAGTAATCCAAAAACACCAAAAATTTGGATTTTCCTACCACATCGATCGCTTGACCTCTCTAAAATAACAAGAGGTGTGTTAAATCTTAATTTATTTTAAAAAGAATATAGCTCGATCGAATCAGACATTGTATGTGTCCAGTACATTTGTACATTCGCACATCACACATTTATATATTATCGCGTTATGAAATCTAGTACTTCTGATTTTATTGTCCGGTGGACGAAAAATTTTAAAATTTAGCAATCACACGAACGACATACGTTTCTAACCAATAAAATTATTTTTCTAAAATTCAATAATACCAGCATAATTTAAAAAAATTATATTTTTTTTATAAATATAAATAATTAGATATGAATGATATGAAGTGATTGTCATATACTAAATGTCCTTCTTGTGGACAGTAACAATCGATTGTGACTGTGCCNGAGCAGGACTGTTGTGCTCTCAGGAGTACGGAGGCCTCCGTGCTCCTGAGCCGTTTTCGATGATAGAATTTTCGAATCGACGATCGGCTCCGTTAACCTTGATCTAGCGTATTTGAAGTTTCGAGAAAATAATTTTTGCGATTTTTCGATATCATTTAACTAACTATCGAAAGGTTTCAAAATCAATAATTTTTAACGGCTGAAAATAAAAATCTTATAAAAAGTGGTGATATAGTACTAAAATTTTTTATCAGAAATATTGATCTTGTTGTAGATAGTAAAAAAAATTTTGTATCAAAATTTCATCTGATTTGAATACTTCTGCACCGTTAAACTTGAAAACGACAGATATCAAACATTAAATATTATTGATTTTAAATCCTTTCGATTGCTAGGAAAATGATATCGAAAAATCGTAAAAATTATTTTTTAGAAACTTCAAATACGCTAGATCAAGTCTAACGGAGTCGATCGTCGATTCGAAAATTCCATCATCGAAAACAGTTCAGGAGCACGGAGGCCTCCGTGCTCCTGAGAGCACAGCAGCCCTGCTCTCTCTCTCTCTCGATATATATATATATGAGTGCGGCTAGTATGCTTATGGAAGCACGGATGCCTCCGTGCTTCCAAGTTATTTTCGATGTTGGGACTTTTGAATCGACGATCGGCTCCGTTAGAGTTGATCTAGAGTATTTGAAGTACCTAGAAAATAAATTTTGCGATTGTTTGATATCATTTGCCTAGTGATCGAAGGGGCTCAAAATCAACGGCTGAAAATAAAAATTTCACAAAATGTGATGATATGACATTAAAAATTTAGATCAAAGATATTGATCTTATTTTATATAGTATAAAAATTTTTCTATCAAAATTTTACATGATTTGAATATTTCTACTCCGTTAAACATGCAAACAGCTCACCACGGCCATTAAAATTATTGATTTTGAGTCCCTTCGATATAGGAAAATGATATCGGAAAATGTAAAAAATTTTATTTTCTAGGTATTAAAATATTTAGATCAACTCTAACGGGCGATTCGTCGATTCGAAGTGTGCCGAACATCGAAAACAATTGAAGCACGGAGCCTCCGTGCTTCCTACGCATACCAGCCAAATATTATATTAATATATATTAGAGTAGGGCTAGAAATACTTGTAAAAGTTCAATGGGGGTGATACGATTGTGTTTAGGCCGCTTGGATGGTAAGATGTGCAAGGATTGAGGATGATGGGTTAGGTGGTGTAGGTGGAATAGTTTTAATTCTAGGGCTGATTAATATCAAAATTAGATCCAATGGGCTTAAAACCTAATTAGCACGATGAATTGATACTTGTAAGTATCATTAGCTGAACTAGTATATATATATATAATATATATATATATTATATTATTATATATATATATAGAATTATGCCTCTATACTATCAATAGTACAAGCCCTTGTTACTATTGAAATTTTTGGTAGTTGGAGTTAGGAAGGTGTGCGGTTAGGATGATTGTGGCCCTAGGTTGAGCTGGTGGTGAGTTTAATGTAATCTTAAGCAGGGTGAAATGAATCACAGAGGTTAATCTAACGGGTAAACTTATAGTCCAAAGCTAGTACTATCTATAGATAGAGCGGACATCTCTCTCTCCTCCTCCTCTCTCTCTCTATATAATATATATTATTTAATTATTATACTATATATATTATAATTGAGCTAAGAATACTTTTAACGTTTGCAAGTTTAACGGTGTAGAATAATATTCAAATTACTTGAATGTTGATAAAATTTTTTATTCCTATGTAAACAACGATCAATATCTTGATTGAAAATTTTAATATCATATTATTACATTATTTGTAAAGTTTTTTATTTTCAATGCCGTTGATTCTGAGCGCCCCTTCGTTCACTAACAAATGATATAGTAAAATCATAAATTTTTAGGTACTCCAAATATCTCGATCAAGTTTAACGGAGACCGATCGATCGATATAAGATCGCGAACTTCGAAACGAGCTGAAAGCACGAAAAGGCTCCTGCTTTTATAGAGTAAGGCTACTAGTGCTATTGAAAGCAGGGAGCCTTCCGTGCATTTCAGCTCGTTTTCTGATGTTGCACTTTCGAATCGGTCTGAGTGCGGCCTCCGGTTAAACTTGATCTAGAGTATTTATAGGAGCTACCTAGAAAATAAATTTTATGATTTTACTATATCATTTGCCTAGTGAACGAAGGGGCTCAAAATCAACGAATTTCAATGACCGTGGTGAGCCGTTTGCAAGTTTAATGGTGTAAAAATATCCAAATCATGTGAAATTTTGATAGAAAATTCTTTATACTCTGTAAAACAAGATCAATATCTTTGATTTAAAATTTTAATGTCATATTATTACATTTTGTAAGATTTTTATTTTCAGCCGTTGATTTTGAGCCCTTTCGTTCACTAGGCAAATAATATAGTAAAATCATAAAATTTATTTTCTAGTTACTTCAAATACTTTAGATCAAGTTTAACGGAGCCGATCGACGATTCGAAAGTCGCACAACATCGAAAACGAGCTGGAAGCACGGAAAGCTCCCTATTTTCGATAGCATAGTAGCCTCACTCTATATATATATATATATATATATATATATATATATATATATATATATCAATGGACTTGGCAATTGTTATGTATGAATGAGGAGGTACAATTGGCTTATTTACGATTACAAGGGGACCCTTTGAAAGATCTGGTATTTGCACTCAAGTCCTTTTTTTCGGGTTAAAAAAAAAAAAAAGAATGGAAAGAATATAAGGCCAAAAGGTGTGTGATGCATGACACATTGTCAGAAATAAATGATCACCAGAGTTCCAACTGTGATTAAGAAATCTAACAAACTTTTGTGATTAAATTGAAACTAACTTATAAGAAATCCCTAAGAAAAGTCCGAAAAATGAAGTAGAAGGAAGTAGAAAATATATTTATCCAAAAATCAAGAAACACCATCATAAGATATAATTAGACTTTTTACTTCTGCAAGTACGGTCGTGCCAGAGGTTGACGAAAATTCATCCAATACTTAATGAATAGAAAAAAAAATAAATGGTAAGAAAACCATTGACTACAAAAATAGGTTCGAGAGGAAGATAATTTTTTTTCTTTTTTTTGGAGTACTATTTTCTTGACAAATAAGAGAGGATAGAAATAGAGACGAAAGAATCAAATATTCGACAACCTTTCATCCCAACTTCGCTCCCGCTAAGCATAAGAAAAATATGAACATTTTCTTTCACCAAAAAAAATATATATATAATGAATAAATAAATAAAATAAATCAATAAAAGAAATAAGTAATCCAAAAACTCCAAAAATTTGGATTTTCCTACCACATAGATCGCTTGACCTCTCTAAAATAACAAGAGGTGTATTAAATCTTAATTTATTTTAAAAAAGATATAGCTCTATCGAATCAGACATTGCATGTGTCCAGTACATTTGTACATTCGCACATCACACATTTATATATTATCGCGTTATGAAATCTAGTACTTCTGATTTTATTGTCCGGTGGACGAAAAATTTTAAAATTTAGCAATCACACGAACGTACGTTTCTAACCAATAAAATTATTTTTCTAAAATTCAATAATGCCAGCATAATTTAAAAAAGTTATTTTTTTTTTATAAATATAAATAATTAGATATAAATGATATGAAGTGCTTGTCATATACTAAATGTCCTTCTTGTGGACAGTAACAATCGATTGTGACTGTGCCGTGTACAAATTTATAGATGCGCCTCGTACAAGAAATAATTTCTCAAGGACTATTATACATTAACCTTTTCCAAGGAGATCATGGAAATATTGAAAAGGAGATATGTAAGTCGAAGCTTTTCTCACTGCATGAAAAATAGGATTATATATATTTTTATTTTTTTTCTTTTCATGCATTAATTATGGTTCCTGTGAGAAGAGAATTGATATGGAGGGCAATAGGTCATGGAGGATCCTAGATGAGGATTGATCTCACATCATAAATTGGATTCTTTTGAGAAAGTAAATTAGATTTTTTTTGGAGTATTTTATTATGATATATATATATATATATATAGTTTTTTTTTTCTTGGGAAATGACTGTGGAAGCATGTTTGATTAAACATACTGGTAATGAGTTATATCAAAGTGGCCCACTTTTCCTGGTAGGGCTCATTTAAGCTTTAGTTCCTTTCATATTTGGTGTTTCACCTGTGTCCAGTGACATAAAAAGCTTAAAAAGGAGGGAAAATAGTACCTTTTTGAGCTAGCTAGATTGACACATAGATATGAAAAGAAGTTGCTTATATAGGATAGCTAACAGTGTGGGCTGTATGTATGAACAGTACTGTGCACTTGAGCTACCAGTGATGAGTTGCAATCACTTCATTTTCATGCTTTTCAATAAAAATCATGTGTCAAAGTAATAGAAAAGTTTAATTTATCTTCTTTGAGAGAGAGTTGAGATCTTATATTTTTAAAAGCACTAAAGTATTTGTGTTTGTGATTTTTTAATCGTCGAATTGTCCAAAGATTCATACAGTATTATTAACGGTGTGTTCTGTAAAACCTCTTTTACTAGTGTTGCATGGATCTTAAGGCCATTCGATGGATAAAAATTTATAAGCACGTTGAGCTCATGTACATTTAAAAGAATAACAACTCATCTCTCTCTCTCTCCCTCTCTCTCTCTCTCTCTCTCTCTCTCTCTCTCTCTCTCTATATATATATATATTAATTACTTTTTCATATGTAGAATTCAGAATTTAGTACTCCTAGTTATTTGAAATGTTAATTTTTTTAGGTTATTCTTGGCTTTTACCTTATAGTATTTCACTTAGGGGCCGTTTGGTTGGATGTAGTTGTAAAAATAGTGTAGTTGGAAGTACATACAGTTGTAAATGCTGCAGTCATAACTACACCTAGTCTGTTTAGTTTTATGCAGTTGCAACTGCTGAGTTAATTTCTTACTATTTTGGCAGTCTGTAGTGGATATTATATTTATAAATTCATGTCATATTTTTTAGATTAGAAAGGTCATAACGTAATTATGTTTTAATTATTAATTAAGACTTTTATATCTATATATAATTTATATATTACAAAATTATATATGAATTTAATAAATTTTAAATATAAATATATTATAAATTTGATCAAAATAAAAATTAAGATATTATTAAATTAGCAGACTAAAAAATAAGAATCATATGAAAAAAATTTATTGACCCTAATAGACATTACTAAATTTTATCAGATTTCATGAATATGTATTTTTAGAAAAAAAAATAAAAAAAAGAAGCATATGAAAAAAAAAATCACACTTTGTTTATTTTTTTAATAGGTAAGCCAACTCCGGCTCAACTGCTGCAGTTGGTACTACGGCCAATTTGGTTGTAGTACCAACTGCTGCAGTTGGGCCTTCTCGTGCAGATGCAACTGTAACAGTTGAGCCTAACTGCACCAAACCAAACAAAAAATTAATAGATGCATGCATTTTCAACTGCAATACTGTTGGAAATGCATACAACCAAACAGCCCCTTATTGCACTACATATATATGGCCCTCCATAACAATTCAAACCATATATGGAGGAGGCTTGATTAATTAATTAAGCCTAGAATGGGGCATATTTTTTTAAAAAAATAATAATAATGAGGCATATTCGGCTGATAAATGGAGAAGAAAAATTAGCATAAAAATGAGCTATGAATCCATGAGAAAACTGGAAAAGGCTCTTTTCTTCACCATGTTTTTCTCTCTTCAAAACATCATGTATCTCGCTTTTACCTTAAAATTAACTACCAATTCATTTTCCTAAACATAGTTTCTTACTAAATGTCGAAGTTTCTACTTGCCTCTTTAAAATCATGCTAATAGAAATGATCATTTCATCATATTTTTAATTTAGAGATAGATTTCACTAGAAACCTCACTGCCAAAGAGCGTTATATATATATATATACTTTTTGGATAGCGTTTTGACATGCCACAAATAGGTAAGATGAAATTTCCTTTCCCTTGCTTTACTTTGTTCATTACTAGCTAGCTTCCACATTTGTAATATGGTTGTTATGTCCTTATATATTTTTGTTAAAGGAGACATTATTGTTAATTAATTTTGAAATTAACTTATCAAAATCCGCATTATTTCCAACACCCTTTAGGGAACCATGTGACACCACATTGCGACACTACAATGGTGATGTTGCTATCACTCTAAAGAAAGAAGAATCTTGCAAAATCACATGAATATATATATGTATATATAAAATCAATAATCATCATCATCATGTCTTTGTTTACATTTCATTTGTGACTCATGAAATGTCTAATCAATCTTGTCCAATATACCATTTCCTAATTTATTGGGTCCATTAATTTACTCCGGCTTTATTTGCGCCTATCTCACTCATAAACACCATAAAAGATTATACTTGTTTTGCATTTTGTATGGTTGGAAAGTCTTCATCTCTACTCTTTTTTTTAAAAAAAAAATAAAGTTTTCACCTTTGTCTCCATTTTCCTAACAATATGAGAATTGATATTAATAGGACTATTTTAATTATTTATAGATAATTTAAGCTAGTTTGGTTCGTAAATAACAAAATCAACAAATATTACAAATATTAATTCTTAGAATATTCTCTATGATCCTACCTTAGTCTGTAGTGTTGTTTGATGAAATATTGTCTAATTACTATTAGGAAAATTGTCATATTAAAATATCTAAGTATTTTTAGATTTAGAATCTTTTTTCTTCTCTTTGCTTGCCATTGTAAAAGTTTCGAGCTATTCTTCTTTTCCATATTCTATAAGAAATTGTTATTAATTATCGAATGCAGAAACAGAACAAAATAAAAGTTAGAAGAGCCTAAGTTTGGAATAAAATGTATAGAGACATTCTAAACTTTAGCTCTTTTGTAAATAGAAGTCTAAATTTTTAATTTTGGTAATTACATCCCTTAAACTTTCTCAAATAGTTTAACAGGTCCCTCTCTTCAAGTGAAATTATTAATTACACTGTCATTTTGATGAAATACTGTTCATATAATCCTGTAAAACTTCAAAATATATAAAAAGAAAAATATAATTCTTTCTTCAAATTTTGATAATTAAGTTTGACGATAAAAAAATGATTGAACCAAGCTTCAATAGTTTTTTGCTTTTTTGTTTGTGATTTGAAGTTCTACGAAACTATATGCAATAGTTACGACAAAAATACTTGTATATTTGATAAATTTAATTGAAAAAAAATTATATATTAAACTATTTGATAAAATTTACGGGATCTAGTAGTCAAAATTGAAACTTCATTTATGTGGTTATAAAAGAGCTAAAGGTGAGGGAATCTTTGTTCATTTTTCCCTATAAAACAAAAGCATAGTAAACTTAAATACTAAAGTGAGGACCCTTCTGGTACAAGTTGCTCTCAAGTGGAAATTTTTACCATGACCAAAATTCCTCTTCTACAAACATCCAGTGCATGCAGTTATTAGCCAACAAATTATTAGAAATGAAAAAAGAATTTTTTTTCAGAATAAACAAACAATTTACTGCTTTCCACTGCCAAATCACTCACCTATTTCCCTACAGAGTAAAAACTAGAATCTTTCTCCCTCTCTCTCTCCCTATCTAATGTCCATGAAGTCTACTGTATCATATTTGTACTATATTATCAGTAACAAGTCAATTATATTTTACTTCTTGAAAGAAAATTATAATAAGAATATTTTTTTTTTATTAATCATGATGGAATGAGTGAATTCAAAAGGAATAATTTTATTGGTTGAGGACGCTACGTCAATAATATAACTAGTGTAATCTAAACTTTTTTCTCTCTCTTTTTCAAGAGATTCTACAATATATATATAAAAGATACAATACGTAATCTATTAACAGCCGATTATATCTCTTAGTTTAAGTAAAAGATACAGTAACATGAATAAATCTAAATGAAACAATCTGTTTGATTGAGAACGCCACATCAATTGCAATATAATTGATGTACTGTTCTATTTTATTTTTTATTTTTTTTCTCATTCTCTCACTTAGTTAAAACTTCCCACCTCCCCATGTCTCTTTCAAGCCCCCCTATCTCTCTCTAGTCTCTAACACCTCTCTTCCTATAAATATATTATAATATATAATACACACACACACACACACACACACACACACACACACACATACATATATCTTAGTCTCTCTCTCTCTCTCTCTCTCTCTCCTTCTATTCTTTGTCCAGGAAAAGGTGGGGGGAGGGGGAAGAGGCAATGACAAAGTCCATAGAAATCCCAGACATCTTCTACCCAAAAGAGCCCATCTTGGTGTGCCCAAGCAGCCCCACACCAAACCACACCCTCCAACTCTCCAACCTTGATGACCAGAAGTTCCTGAGGTTCTCCATCAAGTACCTCTACCTATTCAGAAAAGCACTGCTGGGGGAAGCACTCAGGGCCTCTCTGGCCAAAGTGCTTGTGGACTACTACCCTTTTGCTGGGAGGGTGAGGGCTTGTTTTGCTGAAGGGTTTGTGGATCTCACTGCTGGGGAGTTTCTAGAAGGTTCTGGAAAGCCCAACAGGTCTTGGAGGAAGCTCTTGTATAGGGTGGAGGCTCAGAGCTTTGTGGGTATTCCTCCACTTGTCATCCAAGTGAGCTCTCTCTCTCTCTCTCTCTCTCTCTCTCTCTCATGGGTTGTTTTTAGTTCCTTGTTGAAGTTAATTATTTACCTCTCATTTCATGTTGATAATAATAACATGTTTTCAAGTTCCCTTATTTGTAAATGGGTGAGTGATTGTGGTCTCACCTTTCTTTTTCTTTTTTTCTTTTTTTTTCTATGTGAAGTGTTTAACTAGTAACAAAGTGTATTATTGTGGGTGATGATCCCATTAATTAATACATCGAAAATTATTGTTAACAGATAAGTTTGATTCATTAAATACGATCATCAGTTCTATGGAATGTAGTTAAATTTAGCAAGAAAATAGTGATCTTATTCAGTGAATTTTTCTATAAGTAGTGATAACGACAGGATAAATTTAAAGAGATTCAGCAAATTTATCCTGTCGTTCTCACTACTGATAGATAAATTCCTTAAATATGATCACTATTTTCTAGCTGATTTTTTTTTAAAAAAAAATAGTTCGTTAAATATGATCACTATTTTCTCAAATTTAAATAGATTTAGTAAATTTATTGAATATGATCACTATTTCCTCGCTAAATTTAGCTAGATTCAATAAATTTGATATATCGTTGTAGTAAATGTTAAAATATGTTAAAATCACTTTTTCTTTTTGTTTTTTTTTTTTAATCCATTGAGTCAAGTTCTTCTTGGGTTTTATAGACCTGTCTTTTTTACATTTCTTTTTTTTCTCCAACTAGTTCTTGGTTTTTTATTTGGACTGCCCAAATATATGCTTGCCAAAGATGGCAAAGGTTTTGTGATGGCTATGGATTTTGGGCATTGGGTCTAAAGTAACTGGTTTCCATCTCAAAGTACAAGCATATTGCAATATTCCTAATTTGTATTATTCCTCTCCTCCCACTTTTTAGGCATGGATTGTATGTATAATTATATGCTTTGCCTTGAGATCTTACCCACTCTTCTTTTTAAGAGATTATTATTATTATCTTTCATTAAAGCAAACATTTTTTTTTCTTCTCTTTTTTCCTCTTTAAGATGTTTTTTGGTGATAAGATCAACATCCCTTTCATGAGCTTAATTTGGATACTATGATTCAGTACTATGTGTGATAAATCCCTCTCCCTCTCCCTCTCCCTCTCCCTCTCTCTCTTAAACATGTTGGTTGTTTGGTGATTTTCATTCCATTTACTTTTCCCCTAACTTTATATAGTTAATTGTGTGGTTGTAAATTAAACTAAGTATATGATTTTTTTTTTCTACTATTGAAATTAAATGCTCCCATTTGCTTTAAAGAGAATGACTTTTCCCCTCACCTTTTTATTTTTTTTTCCCTTTTTCTTTTTCTCTCTCCATTGCTTATCATGTTGGAGTTGGCTCCCTAGCCACTGTCACATGTTGGCCTACCAATTTAGCTCCTCCATGAAAACATCCAACATAATCTATCAAAGGTCATCTCCAAGCATCATTTTCCCTCATTCATGGCCCATAGGTTTGTGCCAAGTGTTTAATTCTCTATGATTTGTCATCATCATCCACCAACTTTACACCTATCAAAATAAGTAATTATTGAATTTCCAATTCACTTTATTTTTGGCTCCTAAAGAAATAAGTTTCCACTAGATCTGTCACATAATTAACACATCTCAATGTGGTGGTTGCTTTGTTTTTTTTTTTTTTGAGAAAAAGGTAGCGAGTTACCTGCTTCATTCATTAAGAAAAATGAACTAGGCGAATAGGGTGGGGTGGTTGCTTTGTTAATAAGATCTAATGTATCCCTTTATTTTTCTCACTTGTGTGTAGGTTACTCATCTAAGGTGTGGTGGAATGATTCTATGCACTGCAATCAGCCATTGCCTCTGCGACGGCATAGGGTCGGCTCAATTCCTTCATGCATGGGCTCACATCACCGCCAAGCCAAACTTCGCCCTTCCGATCGCCCCCTTCCATGACCGCCACATGCTAAAACCCCGAATTCCCCCACAAATCACCTTCTCTCACCCCGAATTCAATCCCCATCCTTGTAACGACCCCTCATTCGATCTCCTCACTCAACTCCTCTCTCAACCCTTATCCGTCGTCTCTCTGACCTTCAATTCCTCGCACATTCTTCACCTCAAGAAGCAATGCATCCCCTCCCTCAAGTGTACTTCCTTTGAAGTCCTCGCGTCACACGTCTGGCGTTCGTGGGTCAAGTCCTTAGAATTGCCCCCCACTCTTCGAGCCAAGCTCCTCTTCTCGATCAATGTACGCAAGAAGCTAAAGCCTGAGCTCCCTCGAGGCTTTTACGGCAATGCGTTTGTGCTAGGCTGTGCGGAGACGTCAGTGAAAGAACTAGTCACCTCTAACGTGCACTACGGAGTTAAATTGGTGCAAGAGGCTAAAGAGTTCGTCAACGACGGCTATGTTCGGTCAATGATCGATCTCTTGGAGGTGAAGAGGGGTAAGCCGGACCTATCGGTGAGCCTAGTGATCTCGCCATGGTCGAAGCTCGGATTAGAGGACTTGGATTTCGGGGAAGGAAGGCCCCTTCACATGGGCACTCTAGCAAGTGAGATCTATTGCTTGTTTTTGCCGGTGATCGGGGATTTGCACGCGTTCAACGTGCTCATTTCGGTCCCTCAAAGCTCCGCTGAGAGGTTCGAGCATTATTGCCTCAAGGGCTTAGATGGTAGAGGAGAGAACAAGGAAGATGTGGAGAAGGTGAATGGAGGAAGAGGCTATAGATTGGAACTTTAGATCATGTGGTGTTTGTTCACACTTTCTTTGTCTACATTTTCCTCCCGAATCAAATGTTTAAATTTTAAGTATTCTTCTCTTGTTACCAAATTAAGAAAGGACATAGATATCTATTTGTCTTTTCATGAGCATCAAATAAAAGGAGAGTTAAAGTTATTAGATACATTTCTAAATATGTTCTTTAGGTGTTTAATGTACATAATATAAAATATATTTGAACTTCGCAATAGTATTTACAATAGCTTCAGCGGAAAAACATGTTGGATCGTCACACTCGTCTTACAGCCTCTTGAATCTGTGGCGACTTTCTGAATCTTCGATGGGACGTCGTGTCAGGACCTCAACGTACGCTTGATTATCGTGGAAGACTGCTAGAATCTCCACAATCGATCGTCTACCCTCCAAAATCCCAAAAACATAAACATCGAACGAAAAAGAATGATTTTTTTTTATTTCTCATGTCAAAATTGAGAGAAAGAAGTTCATATGATCAGAAAAAATATCTTAATTCTCACATATAAATTAGAATTAGAATACTTATTAAGATATTTATTAAGAATTACATTTCTTAACTAATAGAAAAACAAAATATAATTTGTCACTATCTATAATTTATTATGATAAATTCTGATCCACATCTTGTATCGATTGAATCAAATTAAGACGGACCAATGTGTACATGCGACAAGGTAATATTTTCAAAGTCAAAAGATGCTAAATTTGCATCCCATTCAAAGGATTCTCAAAGTGAGAATTACGGAAAGAGAGATATTAATGTCACTATTACTGTAAATTGACTAAACCTGATTACATTCCAAAGAAAGTAGAAAAAAGAAAATAAAGTGAGAGAAAAGAGTCAGAGAAAAGGAGGAAAAAAAAATTGAAGAAGACAAATTAAAGAAAGAGTGAAATTAAGTGGTCGCGGTCAATTGAAAACAGGGAAAGAGACGTTACAAAGAAAAAAAGAAGAGCAAAAGGAAAAGATCAAAAAAGAGAAAAGAAAATTAAAAGGTTCATAACCATGACACAAAATATTGATGAATAATACATCATTGGTGTGGTTTCGTACTTTCTCATTTTAGTATTCTGTAGTTTAAAATGTATTATTTTTGTATCTTATAGTTTCATTTTTCTCTTTTTGTTATCTTTTCACTAATTTTTTTTGGTAAATTAGTGACAAAGTTAAAGCTAACGAGTACTAAAGTGAATATTCAATAAACTATAGGTGGGGTATCTGAAGTTTTTTGTATGTGATTTAATAAAAAGTTAACAGAAGGATTAACGAAAAGAAGAAATGAAACCATAGCGTGCTAAATTGATACATTTTAAACCACACGGTACTAATTAAGGTGAGAAAATGTGAAACCACAGAAGTGGTATTTAAAATTTATCCTATATATTATTAAAACACCGTACGATTATTTTGTATTCTTTTATTGAAATATCTCAAGCGTAAATGTGGGGGAAGTTAAATAATAGTTTTATTTTTTTTACACAAATACTAACAAAGTAAATATATATGGAACTTATCATTTAGATTTAACTGTAAGGCATTTCAAAATTTTAATTTTACAGAAAAAAAAGCTAATAAATTTGGTGTTGTAACATCATTTTTTTTAGAATTATTTTATCTTTCTAATCTTTTATCATCTTTAGGACAAAAAATTCTTCATATATCATATGATTAGATCATTACTGTCAATGTCAAATTGACTTACACTACCAATTAACCTGATTCGCAATATCTCCAATACTAATCATTGTACAATAATTTTTTTTTTAAAAAAAAGAATTTTCCATTTTGTCAACGCATTGAAATTGAAAGGAGAGAATTAAATCCCCAAACTTAAGAAATATATCTTTCTAGGTGACAATGACGAGGATAATGTTTAAAATAATTAGTGCATTAAACATGCGTGGTTTAAATTAATGAACCTTGAGGGATGTGTATCATGCACACTTTATATAAAACTTTATACTATTTACGTACCTTAGTAGTAGTTGTAAATTAAGTTATTGAAACTTGGTTCTGATTAATTGTACTTTTAAAATTCAATTTAAATAATTAAGGCCTTGTAATTTGGAACAAAATATAAAATATTTTAAACAATTGCTCTATAGTAGCTTCAGTAAATTTATAGTGTAATTAATTATTTATTTCGTCGTACAGTAACAAAACATTAAATCCAAAATTTTAGTCTGAAAAAGCGAGAGTACGTGCGTACGTTGAATATAAAAATATTTGAAAAACACAAATGTGCATTAAAAAGTATGTACTTAAAAATAATATTTTATTAAAATAATATTTTATCAAACAACAATACAACTAAATTAAGGCCGATGTGACACTGCTTTTGTTTTAAATTTTAGTATAGTAAATGTTCTAAAATTTCACTATATTAAAAAATGTAAAGTAATTTCTCAATTATTTTTACTTTTTAAAATTTTTATAAAATAATAATTTATTAAATAGCTCAAAACTCTACTGGGCACACTCAAATTAAGAGAACCAAAAAAACAAAAACTTAGATGGTCACAAAAAACAATTAATATATCCATAAATCAATTGCGATCACCAATGGAATTCACTATAATATATTTATTCAACAAAAGAAAAAAGAAAAAATATTCCACACCTACCATTTTTTTATTGCCACATAATCTCCCAAATCTTCTTTGGTCACCTCAACCCCTATGTCATGTAGAAGTGTAGTACATTTTATGCTTCTCTACCCCATTAATTAATTTATTTATTCTTTTATTAACTTATTTATTTAATAAATAATTATATATAGCTTGTCCTTCTCTTGGTCTTGGTCATCCAAGAGATTCTTGATATCTTAGACATGCACATCAAAAGGTGCATTTTCTTTTATAGTTTATGGTACACTAACTAATAAAGGACAACTTAAAATGAGAGAGAGTCCTTGGTACATGTGTGTTGTTAATAATAATTAATAAGAGATTGCTATGTGCTGTACGGGAGCGTTTGGATTGACGTATTTGTAGATTCAACGTAAGTCGAGTGTAGTGGTGATTGAGTTTTTCTGAAGTGTGATTATTATTTTGTTGTTTGTTTTGACGTAACTCGTACCATCTGAAAGTTAAATTCAATCACTTCTGTTGTTTGTTTTGATGTAACTTGGTGCTGGTAAAATTAATTTTTTGAGTTCCGTTGGTTGTTTTGATGTAAGTAAGTGGATCTCATTATCTCATAAATATAGTAATAAATTTACCACTATAAAATTTAATCTATTATATAATTATTTTTTTTTTAATTATTTAAAGATAATTCTAATTTATTATAAATAAGGTAATTCTAACCCATTATAAAGGAAGTAGAGTTTAGGTTTTACTGTTTAATAAATTTTTTAGAGGAGGTTGAGTGTAGTGAAAATCGAGTTTGACACTTTAGAGGAGGAAGTCGAGAGTAGGTGAAGTGGAGCTCTAACGTAACTTGAGTTACATTATATTTTTCACTTACATTAAAACAAATAACGAAAGTGATGGAACTTGAGTTCCATCACTCCACTTACACCAAAACAAACGGGCCCTACATGTAGGTGAGGTTTTTTATTTATGCTTTATGATTCGTGAGATGGAAAAAGTCAATAATGCATCGGTTATATTACTGATATGATATTTTCAATCAATCAGACCTTCTTCCTTAATTTTATCCCTCCATCATACTAGAAAATTATTTTTATTACATTTTTTTCTCAAACAAAGAGATAACATTGGTTAGTTATTAATGATATGGTATAAGTGTGATACAGTAGACTTACTCTAGTAGATAGTCCTAATTTTCATGTCGCGTGCTTTTAATTTAAAAAACATAAATGCTATACAAACCAACAACTTTTATGTTTATTTATTTATAAATTATACGGTAAATTATAAAGGCTTGGTCCTAAGACCGTGCGGTGGGGGAAGGCACTTTAAAACTCAAATTTTAATTTATTATAATTTTTTATTCAAATTTTTAGAATTATTATAATTAAGTTGTACGATCTAATTTAGTTGAGTAAATATTGATGCATCACTAATGTTATAGTGACATAGGAGTTTAATTAATTATTGATGCATCATTAATTACAATTCTCGGTTAGCGATACATCAATATTAGTTAATAAAGTTTGAGAACCAAAGTGTCGCCCAACTGATCATAATTTGAATGCAATTTACCCTAATAAATGATATCATTTAATAGTTAGATTTCTTTCCCGACTTATATTCTATTGATATGCACCTTTATGTCAATTAACAATAATTATTTAAGTATGTTTGTAATATGCTGTAGAAATTATTAGTAAGCAAAGTATCTACTTAAAAATAAGGGATAACTTCAAAAACCTCCCTGTGGTTTCCAACTTTCTCACTTTAGTACCATGTGGTTTAAAATGTATCAATTTACCCTCCTGTGGTCTCGTTTTTCTCTTTTTTTTTATCAATTTTATTATTTTTTTTCTCAAATCAGTAACAAAATTAAAATTAAAGAGTACTAAAGTAAATATTCAGTAAATCTAGATGGATATATGATATTTTTTTGCATATAATTTAACGAAATATTAAGAAAAAAGCTATAAAAAAAATAAAAACAAAACCACTGGGGGGCAAATTGATACACTTTAAACCACAGGGTACTAAAGTGAGAAAGTTGGAAACCACAGGGAGAGTTTTTGAAGTTTTTCCTAAAAATAATGTCCAATAAAACATAAAAAGTATCTCATGAAAAGAAAAAAGTAAAAATATGTAAAAATTATCTGAACTGCGGTCCATTTTGATTTCACAGTCTAATTTTTAAAAGTCATAATTTTTTCTACCTAACCTTGTAAGTCATTTGATTGGAATCTTTAGTTACAAAATATATAATAATAAACTCGAATTAAAGTCTATAAAATGGATGCTACATTTAAAATTGTGAAGTATATATATGAATCATCAAATAATTCAAATCAAATATATTAAAAGATTAAGTAGCAAAAGTTAAAACGTTAAAGATTAAATAGTTAATCAAACTTAATATATCATACTTTAGATAAGTTAATCCTAATAACTTTCGCGATTCTCTGATTGAAAAAAAAAACCTTTAATTTCAAAATATTTAATTTATCAAATATCACATAAATGCCCTGCAAAAAGCGGATCCGTGAAATCTTGTTGCAGGTCTTTGAATGTTTGGTTTTCGTACCAAACGCCGAATTTGGTTCAACAACCGCCGACTTTGGTACAACAAAAAAGAGGTAACCATCAAAAATTCAATGATGCTGCAATTAAAATCAGAGTACAATAATTCAATGATACTAAACTTAAAAATAGAGTACTAATTTAACCAAAACTATACTATTTTGTGCGAAATAATATCAAATGCACGGTCACAAATTAAATCCGGCAAATTTATTTTCTGGTACATGTATTCAATAATAGGTGGTACATCACTCAAATTTTGTGGAGAATTAGGGTTATATTTGATATTGTAGGAAGATTGTGTTCCGATAAAAAAAAATCGTATTTATTTTTGAATAAAATATCATGTTCCGAATATCGTAATAAATCGATTATGATGTTTTTTTTGTTCGTTTTGCCGGCTAATTTTAGAGGAGCATCAATACCAAGCAAGTCCTAATTGTCTCTTTAACTCCTTTTTTCTATTTCTAATTTTGCGTTATTTTTATTTTATTTTTTACTATGATTACCAGTAAGAAAGTATTTCGCAAAAAGAAAAAACTGTAGATTTTTCTCTGCGAAATGACGCTAAAACCGAATTTTAAGTTCAAGAAGTAGAAGTTTCAATATAGTTTTTTTTTTTAAAAAAAATTTAATAAAACAAATAAAATTAAGTTTGAGGATTTTCATATGTATAACACTTTCTTCAGTAACTTGAACAAGATTAATGAGCTTTCAAAATTCAAATTTAAAAGTAGAAGCTCTAATTAAAATTTATTAATACGTCAGCTAAAGGGATAAAAAAAAAATATCACTATATTAGATTCATCCCAACAACTTCTCAATCTCGCAGAATTAGCAGAACGATCCTATCAGTATTTCTCTTTTGAGGCTTATAAATTTATTTGCTTCTCGCCATAGTGAAGTTACGATCCGATTTGCAAAGAGCAACCCGTCACAAAGCCTGATACTTGATGAACTGCGTATCTTACACCCAATAACTTGTTATAGACCAAATCCACATGTTTAAAACACTTTTAAGTACACTTATTAAGTTTAGCCTATTCAGTCTTATATACCTCGACAACTAACCGTAGCTATCCGATGTGGAACCACTCCCAAGTCTTAGAATGTCATAGATAGAAACTTAAGATTTTCCCCCTTTTTTTTTAAAAAAAAATTGCAAAACAGGACCAGTGTAAAAAAAAAAAAAAAATCAAAATAGCTTAAGCAACAACAAAGTTAATTAATTGCATGGTAGAGAACCTTTGTTGGGGGGGGGGGCATAGGTGGCTCTTAGCTTATATTAGTGGTGCACTTTATCTTCATTATAATTAAATCAAAGAGAGCATAAAAAGCTTATCTCCTTGCATGCATCACCTTATAATGTCATTTGACTTTAGAAAGCAATGGAAGTACATGCTTTTGCAAAAAGCAACCAAGTGAAGCCTATATAATTAATAGTTGATTAGAGAAGATGTTGCAAAGATGATGGTGGATTCAAAGTGATTATGATTAATTATAGTAAAGATGAGCACTTCAAAGTAGTGAGGTTGCATGGCACTCAAATAGCACCTTTTTATAGACCTTGAGCAAACTAAGCACGACTTGTTCTACCGTAATCATAACCGATCGTGTTAGAGTCGAACATATTCATTGTGTCAGATCATGCCTTAAAAGGTTTCTGAAGTAAACTGCATAAACTTCATACTTGTCTCAATTGACTAAGCCTGACTTGTCTGGCCCTAATTATAGCTGATCGTGTCAGGGTCGACCAAATTCATTGTGCCAGATCAGGCCTCAAAAAGGTTTTGAAATAAACTTTGTCTTGATTAACTAAACCCGACTTGTCTAGCCCTAATTATAGCTGACCGTGTTAGGGTCGACAAGATTCATTGTGTCTGATCAGGCCTCAAAATTAATTTTTTTTGAAGTAAACTGTATAAACTTCATGATCGTGTCAGGGTCGACCATATTTATAATTTTTTTTTGAAGTAAACTGCGTAAACTTCGTAATTTGTCTCGATAACTAACTTTGTAATTTGGCATAAATTACACAAACTTTGTAAATGTGTCAATTAACCACCTGATTCGAATGCTCCTCTTTCCTTCGAATGCTCATTTTAAATTTATTTAACTTTGTAAAGTTTGGATGACGATTTGTAATTGCGCTATAGTAAGGGATATGAGATATTGAATTTTCTTTTTTTTTTTTAATTCTTTTTTTCTCAAACTCATGGGCCTCGCGGCCCAGCCCACTCACTCCAAATTAAAATCCGAAATAGTTAAATATAACGAAAAAAAAGGCTCTAGCCCAACTCGAAGCCCAGCCCGAACACTCACCCAAAGTGAGTTTTCAAAATTAAGTAATTTTAGCGAAAATTTTAATAAAATTAAAGATCTCATTAAATTTATCAATTTATTTCATCAAATTCAGTAATTTTAAACAAAAAATAATTTAACAATTTTAAAAAATTAAAATTTTAATCTTAAACAAAAAATAATTTAACAATTTTAAAAAATTAAAAATTAGGGCTATGCTAATTTATTATGTATATATATTAATTAATTTAAAAAATTAAAATTTTAATTTTAAACAAAAAATAATTTAACAATTTTAAAAAATTAAAATTTAGGGCTATGTTAATTTATTATGTAACTGTAAATATATATATATTAATTGATATGTGTTACCTTGAAGGTTTGAACCAGCGACATGTGACGTTCCACAAAATTACACTAACCACTAAATTAAAACTAATTTGTAATTAGATTACCACAAATCACAATTAAACCATTCATTAAATCAAATCCTACTTCGACTCTCCCCCTCTCCCCTCTCTCTCTCTCTCTCTCTCTCAAACCCTCGCCTTTGCCCTATTCCCTCTCTCTCTCTCTCTCTCTCGCATCCCTCTCTCTCTCCTTCCCCGCATCCCTCGCTCTCTCCTCCGCCGCCGCCGCGGTGTCGAGTGGCTGCGCCGCCGCAATCGGCCTCCGATCACCCTCCTCCGGTATCTCTCTCTCTCTCTCTCTCTCTCTCTCTGTTGTGGGGTTCAAAGTTCGAACACGAAGAGTACTGTTTTGGTACTGTTTACGGAAGCTACGATTGGGAAAAGGGATTTATGTTTGCTATGCGTGATGTTGTAATTGCAGTGCTCTGCTCACATGTATGTAGGTTTTCACTTTTTGGTGTGTTCAGAGACAAATACTTGTTGTGTTCAACAAGTCGGATTACATAAATAGGTTAAGATTCTTAGGTTGCGACATAGTTATATATTAGTTAGAATGTGCACGTAAAATGGTGGAATTCGCGAGATTCAAGGGGCTGTTGTGTGATTCACGCCGATAAGAATGAATAGCTTGCGTCCACATTGATTTAGGCAGTAGGAGGGTATTCGAATCCATGTATGCGTGCGATTCTGGAGGCATAGCATTTTTCCTATTGAAAATTTTAGAACTTTAATCTGCTGGTATTGCATGTTTTAACAAACTAGGTTGTCACCCTAAAACAATTTTTTTTTTTTTGGAATTATTCTTGCATTTTATCGACTTGGAAAGTTCCGTTCTTTTTCTCTTAATTGCTGTTAAAGCCAATTCTTATTAACTGCTGCATTATCTAGCAATGGATTTCTCGAAAGAGACCAAAGCAGGAGTACTCTGATACATGAGCTACTGTTAATCATGCTATATATTGAACGTATGAATATTTCCTGGGTTTGTAGTGCCGAGATTATTCATTTTCTCTGTGCTTTCCCTTTATGCAGAGAGCATGGTTGCTGAATTGGATTTTCTCGACGATATTTTTCTCGAACCAAAAGAAAACACTGGTAATAAGAATTTAGTTGAAGATTTATTAGACTTTACCCTGTCCTTTGAAAGGTAAAGCTCATTGCTTTCTCTGTTAGCAGAGAAAAATGTGGGTAAATTCCGTCCGAAGGTGCGTGCTAAAACCGCCAAAGCGGCAACCAAACCCTCTGAAACTGCTGCTTCCGCCAGTACTTCTTCTAGCACCCAAAAGCCTCAGTCGCATGATTCCAATGTTAAGCAGAAGGAACAGGTTTTGGAGCCACATAAAGGAAGCTCGGGAGAGGTAAAAACGAAGCATTTATTTGTATTTAGGAGGTTCGTATGTTATCTTACAGTGATTCATTGTTATTTACTTATTTTCAGGATGCAGGTATGCCTGTTGGGCTGGACTCTAATGTTGATCCCGTAAGTCCTTCCTCAGCAGGTGGGACCTTGTCACCCTTATACTATTGCTTCTAGCATCAGCATCTTTTTTTTTTTTCTTCCTTAACGGATATACCCCTGCAGAATTATGCAATTACATGTTCAACGCCACAATTCACAATTTTTAATGTCTGTTCCTTGAAATTGCAGTTTCTTACTAAATTGCCTTATTCGTGAGTTGGCTAATCATTGAGGAATATTATAAAAGTTTTTCTTGTATTTTATTAAGTACAGGGGCATAGATGAAAGAACTTTAATCAGATTTTGTGAGGATGCACATAATAATTACATGATTCTGCGGGAATATATTTCTTGTTTATAACTTCTTTCCTTCTCTGCTGATCTGAAATGGAAGCCATTCCCTCTGAATTTTACATAGACCAAGGAGCCCCAAACAAAAATGAAGAATCACTTGTCCACACTGAGGCGTCTCATGATGTTCGACAAGTTTACGAGGGTGATGTTGATATGCAGATGCACCATGATAAATCAGAAGCTCAGGTAAGATGATTTAAATATTTTGGATAGCATATTTCATATGCATACCCCTGTAATTATGGGATGTGCATATACCCCTGCAAAGTTGGTAGGTGCGAACAATTTTCAGGGGCATGCAATATGCAAATTCCCATATTTGATATATATGAAAAACACCCTATTGAATACATTTAATATTCTCTTCCTCTTTCCTCCTAAAACCTTTTTGTGAATGTCATTTATCAGGAAGTGTTGGAAACATTCAGCTTGGAGTCTGGGGCAAGAGCTCTTTCTCAGGTTGCCGGAACCTCTGGTACGTGGTAGTTTTCTGGCTATTCTGGGTCAAGATTAGTCTGTTGTTTTTCTGAATTTTTCACATAGGAGTTGGAGTAAACAGAACCATATTTCAGATCATACCAGTTGAGTTTGTGAAGAGCTGAAAAAATTCTAATTATTTTAGGTGTAAATTTGATGGAGACATGTTTTCGGATCAATGATGTTAATTCTTCTGGAAATGGTATACAGTCTGCCCTGCAAATGGAAGATTGTATAGGTTGACAGCTTTGTGGATTCTATACATTTTTTATTGAAGTTTGAGTACATTTGAGGACTATTCCACAGTAACACCAATTTCATTTAGATAACTTGCTTTAATTTTTCTTATCATTTTTTTAGGGGACTGTCTATCATCCTCTGTAGTTTTTTCTCTCCATTTCTTTCTTTTTTCCTCAAATGTGCCAGATCATTTTGTGCAATTTGCATATTTTTGCACAGGACATGTCACTTTTCTTTTCTGCTGAACTATACTTTCCTAGGAGTAAAAGTGGCTCATATCACTAAGCTCTTCTTGGTGTGTAGAGTCCGTTCCTGCAGTAAATCTCAGCAGTAGCTCTCCAACAAAAACTAACACGAATGAGCAACCTCTTGTGGAATCAGAAGAACTAGTAAACAATTTAAAAGATTCTATTGATGGATCTCAGGACAGAGAGAACGATCATAATTCACATGCTCTTCCTGGTCAAGGAATTGATGAACTGGTAATTTGATTTAAGCTCTTTAACCTGAATTCTTCAACTTCTCTACTTACATATTTCTAGTTATTTATTCCAGGGAGCTAATATGCTTGCTAACATGGAATCACTTGATGATTTCTCCTCACAGCCCAATGCTACTGGCGGTGAGTACAAGGACAACTTGGTATTGAATGATTACTTCTTGTTAAATAGGAATTTTTGATTACTTATGTAAGGAGATGCTGGTGGATAGATCACATTGTAATTGATCTTCTCTTAATATGCAAATTTTTTGATATAATGTGTACATAATTTTTCAGCAGTTAACAATGGTGAGAAGGTCCAACCTAAGCGACAGCAAAAAGAAGGAAAAAGGAAATCGGTGTCTTTTGTTCTTCCTGATGCTAATGATTCTGCAGCTCCTACAGAAAACTATACTGAGCAATCCAACCCTATTGAAACAGATATTCCCTCCCAAGATACAATGGCCTGTGAAAATTTGGAAGATGGCCTGGATTCATCACCTATGCCTGATGATTGGTTTGCTGACTTTGTTATGAAGCCAACCAAAGAAGTAACTTCTTAGCTCATGCAATCTCTTTTATTGTTTTATTATCATAGATATGTTTATTGGTGCTTTCATGTACGCATCCCTGTAAAATCATCTATCACCGTATATCTCTGTAAAATCTAAATTTTTTTGTACCTTTTGAGAAAGAAGTTTCTTTACCAAATTACCTAATTTTGAAGTTGGAAAGCCATCCCATTCATTTGGGGAAGTTTTTTTTATATTAGAGAAGGTTCCTCTAAAGAGGATGTTGTAACGACCAGAATTTATATTAGAAATCAAGTATTGGTAAGTGCATTGATGAATTTTCAGACCTGTGAGTTTTTTTTATTGAAATATATAAAGGTTATATAGGTAAATATCTCACACCTTTTTATAATTTTATTACTAAGTTACCTTGGGTTCTGATTTTGGCAGAATGATATCAGCAAAGATCAGTTTTTTAACGATTTTGATGATACTGGTAACCAAAATGTTGAAGAACCAAATCCAGAAACTGCTGAAGAAGTTGGAGCTACCAAATCATCTAGGAATTTGAGAAAGAAGTCCAAAGAGAAAGCAGATGTTGATTCGGATATCAGGACATGTAATCTTTCTGAAATGGATGAAGTTCTTAGTGATGATAATGATGAAGATGATGATTATAATGGCAAAGATGCAGAAAAGAGGAAGAGGGTCCCAAGAAAGTCGAGGAAGCAAAAGGATGAAAGTGAGACATCAAATCAGAGGCGCAAGAGAACCTCCAAGAAATCCAACTCATTTGTAGAAGAATCGCCAAAGAAGTTTTCCCATGCTCTACGTCGAAAGAGACGGAGAGGTAGTTGTGAGACCTTTTCATTCACTAAGAGAAGCTACTACATCATACACATGAAAGAAATTTTTATCATTGCATGTATGTCCTTGCAGATATATGAAGTTGTGTAATGCCCTTGTAAAGGTGGTATTTGCTTGGATGCTGCTAGGTACCTTGTTTACCTGCATTCACACCCTGACCATGGGTATATGGAAAAGCATTTTTGCACAGCTACCCTCAGCAAGGGCATATGCACAAGCAAACAAGATTCTGAAGGTTTCACAGGCAGATACTAATTTTGCAGGAGTATTAGCTCTATTCACATCTGCATGGGAATATATGCTAAAACTCAAGAATTATTGCCTGTACTCAAGCACCACATCATCCGTGCACTTCCCAAATGCCAAATCTATCTCACACTTTTAATGCAGCCATCCAATTCTTTTTTAAAGAGGATAAATTTTTAATCAAGAAAAGGCTGCAACTCATTGGGTAGTGTGGATTGAAGAAATGGAATTGATAGCATCACATGGGGCATTGCACGGTTGATGTAGTGCGCTGGGTGCAAGTGAAATCTTTTGTTGCTAAAATAGATAGTGGGATTTATCTTGATATTTACTTGGGCTTCATTTTATAGTGGACAAGGTTTTGCTTGAAACGCCTCAGAACGAGATTGATCGAAGGCAGATTAGCATAAGGAATCTCATATTGCTAGCAGAGAATAATGAGAAAAATTGGGTGTGCTTTCTTTTCTTTTTCTTTTTTCTTTTTTTGGAGGCCAATTAGGTGGTAGTTAAAAGTGTGTTTCATATCTCACTATGCTCTTTTATGTTGACCTGTTTACAGAGTAAACAAGCAGCAGCTGGTCAAAGGTATGGAAGTAAACTAAGTTTTTTAAGCAGAATGACTTTTGTTCCTTACGATAGCAGTGGTTCCCTCTGTATGCGCCATTGAACTTCCTAGGTCTGCATAATTGAAATGTCCCTTAGAGTGACTTTTTCCTTGCTAAAATAGTGCAATTGTGAATTGTATGCTAGCACATTTCCCCCCAAAATGACTCCCCCTATGGAAGTGGGAATCTTTTTTTTTTTTTTTTTTGGTTAAAGAGGGATAAACCCTATTTAGAGGGAATCAACTTTAATTCCGAAAGGGATTGAGAAATTCTTTTTTTTTTCACAAACAATTATTTAACTTCAAATATTAATCTATATTTAATTTTAAACTATAATTTTATATTTGAGTTTGAATTATGGATTCAAAATTCAATTTTTAATTTCTAAGCTCAAGTTGTTTACTTTCTAATATTAGTTTGATAGTTGAATTTAGTTCTAAATTTAAATTCAAGTTGTGAACTGGAATTTGAATTGTAAATTCAAATTTTAACTTCAAATTGTGGGTTCAAATTTGGATTCAAATTTTTATTGCTAATTCGAATAGTAAATTTAAATTTTAATGAAAGTTTAATCTTTTTGAATTTTAATTTGAACATGAATTCAATTCCGATTCCTTTTATGAACCAAACAAATTGGAGTTTTTATTATTCGTTTTCAATTCCGGTCCATTCCCATTCCTATTCCTATTCCGATTTCTATTCCTATTTGAACCAAACATGCGATAAATGGATTGACCTTAACAAGAAACAAATAGTGAAGGCCTTACTCTATGATTCTAATACATTTGTAGTGCAGAAGCTTTATATTCTACATGTTATAATAAGCTCAAGTATTCATTTTATTGGAAGAAATTATTTGGTGATTCTTTGCTGTAATTTCTTTACCTTAATTTGAGGGAATTGTCATTTTCTTTTTTGTCACATGAACTTTTGGAAATATAGCTTTCTAATCAAAGCACAAACCTAGGGTACCGCATGAAAACATTTTTAGTAGTAGTTTGCAAACAACAAGCTTTTAAGAATATTGCGAGTTTTTTTTCCGAACACGTCAATCGGATAGAAGTTGTTTTTAAATTTTAGCAACACAACCTTATCCCTTGTAGTATGTTTTGATTTGTGAAGGATTTGTTGTACTTTTGTTGTCAATTATTACTGACATTTGATCAGTCATATTTTAATGTGCTGCAGTGTTTACAGAAGAAAAAATCCAGATGACTTTGATTTTTTCGGCGGTGAAGAAGAAAATCATGATAACGAGGAAAATGGCGGCGCTCAGCCAAGTTCCACAAAATTGAATTACCACTCTTATATGAATAGAGCGAAGTCAAAAAGATGGTCAAAATTGGAAACAGAAATGTTTTACAAAGTATGCAATAAACAATAGCGATATATTACATTTTCCTATTAGTAACCAAGTACGCAACAAATGAAAGTTATGATTTTAATTGGAACTATTGTTCTCGCGTATATTCTTTTACCGTTCGTATATTTCTTTGGAAGTTTCTATTTGTTAGGCCTTTCTATCTTATAATTCTATCAGTACTGTTTAAGCTAAATTGCAAAAAACACATGACTATGTTGTGCTTTTCATATTGCTCCCTTCAACTATTAAAACCACGTTTTCACTGAAATGACACATAAGCAAAGTGATATAATTGGCCCAGAAACTCTAATGAAGGAGGCAAAGAGATGAATATTTAGAGCTAAGGGGGTAATATGTAAATATATTAATATTCCACAATGCCCATGCTCAAGTGAAAATCATGATATTAATGGAGAGCTTTCTTCTTAGCTTAATGTTGAAATTTCTTCCTAATGTTGTCTTGTCACTTCAGGCTATTCAGCAGTTTGGAACAGACTTTGAAATGATACTACAGCTATTCCCTGGTCGTACACGTCACGAATTGAAAGCTAAATATAAAAACGAGGAGCGGAAACATCCTTTAGAAGTCCGTGATGCTTTAATTTATCGCTCTAAAGGTGAAAACCTTAATATTCTTGATGTTATTGTTTTTCCTTTATGCTTGCCAACTTTCGTTTTTGGGTATATATGTATAGTGAAATATGCACAGGCATGTATGTGTTTTTGGTCTTTGTGGTGATAATAGCCAATTTCAAGGGTACACATGTATTGAGCCTTTTCTAGGAATATATGTTTAAATATCTGAATTTGGAAGATTGTATATGCATTATGTAAAACTATTAAAATTTAGAAATAACAGTTGCATTTTCATACAATAAAATTTAGATAAAAGAAAAGATGATGGAAATTCCATCAATGCAGCAGTTACCTAGAGAAGTTCCTTAGTACTTTCAGCAGTTCCACCTTTTTCTTGGTTGGTAACCTGCTCACTAGTTTATATTTGCCACTTTTCAAGAAATGTATATTGTAGCTTTATAAAATATATGCCTTAAAATCATCTCTCATTATGTTGTCCTTTTTCCTTTTAATTATAATGTTATCATTTTTGGTCAATTTTATGCTCTTTTGTCTTTGCTCGCTATTATTTTGAACCTCCCTATACTTCAGTTCTATTTTGTCCAAGCCTTTACCACTCACAAAACGATTAGTAATTATGCTGTTTTTTCGGTTTTGTGCAGATCATTCGCATTATGAAGAGTTAATTCAAAAGCTGCAAATTCAACCCGAGGAGAACCCCCAAAGAGATACAACCGCTAATCAGGAGACGGAATCGCAAGACGGGATATCGGAAAATGTTGAGGTTCCGCTCTGACAATGCTGTTCACTCATGTTCAAAATTCACTTTCCACATATTTTGTATGGAATTTCTAATTTGTTTTCTATATTATTAAATCAAGGATTGGTTTGAGGAGTTCACTAAGAAGACAGAACAAGAGGAGGCCAATGAATGGGAAGATAGAGAAAATAGGCCTATGAGTTCTAATGATGAGAAAAATGAGGCTCAGACCCCTGCAGAGGTGGATGATTTTGATACTGCTTTTGATTCTGACATCCGAGACGTGGAAAAGGACTTTTTTGAGGGCTTTTGAACTACCAAGAAAGAGGAGCAGCTTGGTCACTTCTACTAGTGAGTTTCCACTTTACCTACCCCTTAAATGTACCCAAAAAACATCTGAGCATTGTGACTAACGAGCCACAGTCGATTTGGATCAGTCCTTTTGATCTTTTTGTATGATTGGCTAGCGGGGTGCAGGAATAGGTTGGTCGAGGTAGTTTGTGGCAAAATTGTGACAACATTTAACCCATGTCGTATATAATGATGCAGCCAGGCTGATCGCGTATAATGTGAGAAAGTAAGAAGTATTCGTTAGATTAGTTGTTCTTTTTGTATACAACTTTTTGTAGGGGATATTTTGTACATTGAATGCATACAATTCAGCTTTAGCTTAATATAATGCTTTTCAGATGAGTCTAATGATTCTGATGGTGTGTTTAGTAATCGTAATCTTACCTGAAAATGTTCTTGTCGGTGTGTATAATATTTAGATTTCATTACATGTTAAGAGGTGAATATATCGATAAGATATTATTGTTCAAAGCCATAGTGTACACTAAAAGATGAGTTTGGTGGTGTTGATTATTATCTAGATGATAAAAGTATAAATGAAAATAAAATATTGATTGATCAAATAGAAAATTGACCTTAATTGTTGCAATTTATTCTATACAGAATTATATTATCAACAATGTTTCTTCAAGAGGATAAATTGTTGCAAAGCATTGTATTGGACTCTTAAATACGTGCAGTTTTTTTTTTCTTTTTTCTTTTTTTTTTGTCTTTTTGTGTTTTGAGGGGGGTTGGTGTTGGGTGTTGGGGGTTAAAGCTGATGCATAAAGTATAAGAAATCCAAATTAAATGATTCTTTTGGGAGAAAGATCATGTAGTTTTTATCATAATGAAAGGTTTTGATTGTCATTTTATGGCTTATATCTAACTTCTTGTTGATTGTGGAAAGTATTGAATTTTTGTGTAAATGATTCAATGACGGTATATAATCCAATTCCCCATGTAAATATATTGGTTGTGATCAGCAGTATCTAAAATGCTGGCAGACAAAAGAAAATATTTTTTTTAAAAAAAATTTTTACTTACACAAAGTAGTTCAAAAGTCCTCTATCCATTTCTCTTGAAAAAAAGAAAAAAATCTATTTTCTGATGCATAAGAAATAAATGTCCGAAGGTTATATAAAATTTTGCTTGCTAGTCTTTTATACGCTGCGGATCACATTAAATTGTTTATATTTTGATTTTAAGAACTCTTTATTTGGGTTTTACGTTATGACTTAAAAGTTTACTGTAGCTGTTGGATTTTTATGTTTGTTAAAAATGTGTGGCTCTGTATATATTTTTTGTCTTTTCGCGCAACTGGTATCGAAACCTGGGACCGTAATGGATTTGCATCTAAGGTTATGTCACTTTATTTTTATTTAGTAGCTGTGTAAAAGTGTTCCAATTATATGAAGAAGAATCCATCATGTGCTCCCTCTCTTCAAAACTGATCCAAAGCAGTCAAAATTGAGTGGCCATCATTGAAACATTGAACATTATTTCAAAGCATGCTCTTCTTCTCTCCTTTACCACAGCTTTTTTTGCCCGCACTTTCTCTCTCTCTAAAACAGCCTTTCTTGGTTGCACAGGATATGGTTCTGTTTTCATGAGCCCCTCCTACTTTTTCTCTCTCTCACACTTTTGAGCATTCAATTGAGTGATACTTGGAAAGGTAACCTGTGAAAGAAAGCTGAGGAGACCCTTATTTTGTTGATTGACTTGGAGAAGCCCCATTGGTGAGCTACTACATTACTAGAACATGACACTCTGGTGATGCTATTGTTATGTCACACTTTCACTCTCTCTAGAAAATTTGTTCCTCAAATTTAGAAAGAAACACATCAATGTTTCTGTGGAGTAATGTATACTTTTAAGGACAAGCTTAATTCATTAGTAACCAAAAAAAAGATGCATATAGTATCTTTTATGTTGTTATCCGTGTTTATGATTGGGTACAGCAATGGCATTTAACTATTCATATAATTAGTGAGTTACAGAACTATTTCTGATGAACTTTTGCCTCAATCAAGTTACTTTGGTGAACATAAATACTGATGCAGTAGAACATTCAGCATGCAGCATCTTGTAACCTGTAATTTGTTCTACTTTATTTTAATAACTTCCTACCTGAAATAGAAGAACAAAGGTAAGTGCCTTTATCGGTATCTGTTCTAGTTCAAGTTCCTCCTCATTTTGGTTATAATTTGCTCTTACTCTTAAAATTTGTTTTACAAATTTGTTAATATCTAAACAGTGAATGTTTACCTAACTATGATTAGAGGTACCAGTTTCATGCTCTTCTCGATCAAACTAACATTTAGAATATTAGAATCTCACTTTTTTCCTTTCTTGACAAAATTTTACGTATAATTGCAAGTAAAATGAAAGAAATCTGTCTAAGATTCGATAGAGAAGCCGTGCGAAGTGGTCGGTGCGCCGTGCATGGTCCCCTCGACATCTTTCTGTTGTAATCGGGTAAGGTAAACATCTACATTCATATCCAAAATAAAATGAAGTTGTTTGTCTCTCCATTCAATCTACTACCTAAAGTTGTGGGACTTCTCCTTTCAACAGAGAGCAGCTTTTTTCCACCAAAGGGATGCTGCAACTTTTAGTAGTATTGATCATAAAGGATGCAGGAGTCATTTGGATTCATCTGTTACAAGTTGGAACTTTTTGTCAGCCCTCCTGAACTTTACCTCTCTTGCAAACAGGTTCTTGAACTTTCTCTGTGGCAATTAGACTTTCTAAACTTTATTAAACAGTTCAACAGACCCCTCTTCTTAAATGAAGTTACTAATTACGCAGCTTGTTTTGATTGTATGTCGTGTATATAATTTTGCAAGATTTAAAATACAGACAAACCTATTGTTAAGAAACCTATTCTTTCTCTTTCAATTTGTATTCTTTTGCTTACTGTTAGCATTGAACAAATAAATTTCTTTGTGTTTTAAAGATTAATAAGATTATATGCAATAGATGTGACCAAAACAGCTGCAGAATTAGTAGCTTTAATTTTCGGGTCCCTTTTATTTATCTAAGATGTTAGTCACATCATCCATTAATTGTTTAACACTTCAGCTAGCATTCAAAAGCAGATGCATTATTTTTTTGCTTTTCAAACAAATTCAATACAAATTAAGGAGCTTATTGCAGTGTTCTGATTTATGCTTTTTAACTTTTTCCACTTAAGTTGATGTGAAAACATATATAGTGTTGCACTTTTTTGCTTTTTTGTTCCTTTTGTTTTGTTTTGTTTGTGAAATCTCTCTTAGACGAATTTGTTTATTGTTAAACAAAAATCAATCATTGATGCAATAACATGTCAATGAAAAACATGGTAAAAATTTAAAGGCACCCTCAACTATACCATTTTGGAATAGGCCCCTCAACTTCCCTTCTTTCTTCTTTTAAATAAAGTTACACTCCAACTTATATATATATATTTTTATTTTTTGTGATTTTAGTCAAACGAATTAGCGGTTTTTCTAAGTCCAATAGTGATTATTATATTTGATGGATGGAATCTTCTTTTAGCAAATGAAATAGCAATAATTAAGCAAAATACCTTAATTTAAATAACTAATTAACTCAAACCAAACAAGTAGAAGTAAAGTGATTGCCTTAAAGAAAGAAAGAATAAAAAAGGGGTGTATTTTTAGAGGGCCTGTAGTTAAGGGGCTCATTCCAAATTTTTACCCCAAAAAAATGCCAAAAAGAACTAGGAAATAATTTTGGTTGGATTTGTATTAGTCTCTGTAATATGCCAAACACTAAAACTAAGCATACATTGAAGCAAATCATGTGGTGAACTTGGATTGTGCCAAAAAGCCAAGAGCTTAAGCATGGTAACTGTACTTAATTTGTCTCCAGGTTTAAGTACAATGTATTCTTGGTTCAAATGTTTGTAATCTTCTTTCTCAATGCTTGATGATCTCGGGTTCGATCCGCGGTACTTTGGTGTAGTAGGGTTTTCTCCAAAAAAACCATAAAAAAGAAAAGAAAAGAAAAGAAGTTTCTTGAATCCATTCTTCTTGAAGAGGATAATTTGCACCAAATTAAGCCAACTTACATTAATTCGATTTAAATTTAATCTTTGGTAAATGGTTAATTAACCTAGTGAATGGAATGTACAATCAACTGGATCCTGGTTTGTGCTTGTAAGTGTTTTTATTTGGATTTCATACATAAGTGCTCTTGGTCCAGCAGGTGTTTGAGGCTTCATCATGGATGGGGCTTCAAACTTAAGATTGATGCATGACATGTACTTGCATGGACATGACACCCTTGTCATATGCGTGGGGATGTGACATGGGCCCCATAAGCCCTAATAAAGTTGGAACATGAGAATGTGACATGCCTGTTAGGCTCTATTCAATATGTCTGTGTATGAGAGAGAGGGAGGGAGGAGGGAGTTATCCATTTTATTTTTTTTAGGGGGAATTGCTTATATATTTTTAAAAAGTTTCACATTTTCTGATTTAACTCTTTTAGAAAACTAATATTAAAATATCTTTTTAACGTTTCAAGTTATTTACCAACCATCCCTAGAGCAAGTGGCAAAGGGCTTGGTGGTTGGTACCCGAGACCCAAGTTTGAATTCTAGTTGATTTACATTTCTAGCTAAGTTTATTTATAAATGAAATAAACGAAGCGGGTAGCGTGCTACCTATCTCTAAAAAAAAAAAAAAATTTTGAGTTATTTCAAATATACTTCTAGAGTTAAATTTTATTAGTGAATTATTAATAACAACCGTTATTTCTGTAAAATTATTATTTTGTCGTTTCAAATACATCCTTCTATCGTTACCAACCTTTCTTATTTATCCTTAAGTTAGGGATAAAAAGATATTTTGATTTTTTATTCTTTTCAAATATATATTTCTACCATCATCAATTTTTCTTATTTGTCCTTAAGTTAAGGGTAAGAGAGATAATTTGATTTTTTTTTTTTTTATGTGACGCCCCAACTTTCAAGGGGATTGCCTATCCTAGGATTGCTCCGGTTCTAGCACCTTTAACTTTCTTAATCTTTTAGGCTTAGTTATTATCCAAAATGCTTAAATCGGGTTAAGAGCTTAGCCCTATTATATCTTATATATAGGACTATCTGGGGTCTTGCAATCTCCCTCCCTTTAAGTCCTGATGTTCTCGTCAAGCTCAGACTCACAAGTAACAGGCGATGTGAGACTCGTCTCGCTAGCCTTGTCATTCCGATCTTGGCTCAGCCGAGACTTATATCACACTTTCGGCTGGTAATTAGTTCTAATATCAACTGGGACGCCCTAACTTCTCACGGTGTCACCCATCCTAGGACTACTTTCATCCTAGCACGCTTAACTCTCTTAACTTTTTGGGCCTAGCAACCACTCAAAATACTTAAGTCAGGTTAAGAGCTTAGCCCTATTATATCTTATATATAGGACTACCTGGTATCTCACATTTTAACTCTGGTAGAAATTTAACCAGGTTTAATCCGAGATAACTTAATGGGTACTAACAGCCGAGGTATTTTTTAATAATAGAGAAATATACAAGGAGTAATTTGAAACAAAAAAAAGTAAAAGTATATTAAATATTTTAGAAGTTTTTAGGGACATTAGATATTATCCCTTTTCTATAATAGTTATTTCATTCTCGTAGAACAAGTAAAGACCAATCTAATCTTATTATCTTTCAGAAGAAATATATAAGTAAAGATTATGTTTTATTGTTTAAAATAGAATTATTATATAGTCCATGATTTGATGTTCATAAGCTAATATCGCTTCATTAAATGAAATTGTGAAAAGATGCCCATATCAAATATATCTTCAGGAGAAGATATTAAATTTGATTAGTCACAGTCCAATAAAACTCTGCCACATAGCTGATGATTTAACTTAATTAATTTAAGATATTACTATGTGATTGATTTGGAATGTATCTGGTGTGGATTACAAAGAGGACTAGAGAGAGAAAGAGAGAGAGAGAGAGTGTGGCACCACAACCTAACATCAATGCTTTTAATTTGATGTATGAATGAAAGGCAAAACAGCCATGGCCCCCCCACCCTTGGTTGTGTTGGAATTCATGGCCCTAAGATTACTTAAAAAGCATATATTCCCCTCTCAACCCCTTTGTCTTCTTCTCAAACACCTTTAGGATCAGAAGCCCAAGACCTCTTTTTAAGGGTCTAGGGCATGGGGGTGCACTTTAATTTTTGTATTAACCCTTGATCTAGATGACAACAAATTATGGGACAAAAATAATCCCACCCCCCACTAACCCCTTATTCTATTCACTCAAATGGTACCATATTCTTAATCATCTGTGGATGATTCCAAACACCCTTTTTAAATAAATTTTCCAAAGCACACTTTGGCTATTCCCAAAGTTCCACTAAAAAAATGCAGTAAAGTAGGATTAAGAATCCAAGTGATGGGATTTGGGCTCAAGTGGGGGGATTAAAGTAATGTGCTAGATAGATTAGGATAATAAGAGGGTCTAATCCTTGAGGGATTTGGGCACAAGGGGGTTGACCAGCTAAGGCTTGGGGGAAAGCAAAGGGGTTTTGATTTGGCCATGGGGACGGTACTAACTGTTGAAATTCCTGGTAAGTGAAGTAGNACAGTCACATGAGGGGAGGGGAGGGGAGGGGAGGGTGGGGGGTTTTGCTTTAGATCATGTGATTTTAGAACCTTGTCAGTTAATCAAAAGTGATGCTCTTTTGGAAGGATATCTCATCTCATTTGTGTGTGAGCCACAATGCTTAATTATTTATGTCCATGTCTCTAGCTTTATCCCTCTCTAATCAAGTTAGTACTATTAGTGTTCTTTAAGTTTTTCAAGAGTCAAATATGTGTGCGCCAGAGTTTTGAAAGTAGAAGCAGTAATTTAAAACTTTAATTTTCGCTCCATTCTAGTGAAAGTTGTTACTGGTACATTTGCATAGAGTTCCACTCAAATAGGTGTTTTGTGGAAACTTTACAAGGACCAAATACGTCTTTTCCGTTATAAGCCTATTGAAACAAAGAGACAGATTAAAGCAGGGCCAAATAGGTCTTTAGTTGAAGAATAGCTCTTTGCGAACTTAAAAATGAGTGCTTATTTGCTGTGCTTCTATATTGAAGAGTTTGTTTGGTCCTGCTTCTATAATTTTAAGGCGACTTTACCACAAAGAACACCATTTTTGTTCATTTTGGAAGGGTTTGCGAGACACAAATTAAATTAGCTAAATCGGTGCCGACTAAAGAAGTTCTTCTAAATCTCGCGCTTGTAAGATTAGCACTTTCAGCTCCAGTAAGGCCAAACAGGCTCATAGTAGAATAGAGCTTGTATAGTTGGTTGTGATTGCTAATTTATAAAACCCAGGTTGTGCTAATATATGGTTAATTATCCAAACACTTTTCCATGAGAGAGGGAGAGAACCACTTTATAAAAGATTATAACATTTCCCCTTAAGCTTAATTTTCTTACTTGAATGCAAATTACCAGTTTGGATCAGTTCATGGTCTTGTGCTGAAAAGAGTCTCTTTCTTCCTTTTTTTCCCCCTTTTGAGGGGTTTCAAAAGGCATAAAAAAATATTAAAAATTTTCTCTATGAAATTTTATCTCTGATATCTGAAGGCCCACTGGAAGATCAGCTGTTACATCTGGTTCTAGCCCAAACTATTTTTGAGCAATGAAAGCTTAAATGGTCCCCTACTACAGTGTGTAGCTTGAACAAGAAAACAGGAAAAAGCCTAGTACTGTTACACATGATTAGAGGGGGTGCATATATAATGCATCATGTATCTACAAACATTGAGAGTGATTGATTAGGGCTAGGTCTCAAGGTTCCTAATAGTAACATCTTATGGGTGTACTACAACTTATTTTCGGCTAATTAAGCAAACTAGAGCTCTATCAAAAGCGAAAGGTAAAAGTTTTAAATTAAAGCTTCTGTTCTCGCATATCAAAAACAGTTATCAGTATCTCTTTAAGTAGTTCTAAATATTTATGTACACTTTAGCTAGATCAAGCAGGTTCTTTGTGAGAGATTAGTGAGAGTCAAATAATCCTACTTTTTCAAAAGTTTAAGCCAGTGGAGAATCAATAACATCTATTTTTAATAGTATTCGGTCGTCCTCGGACTCGGACTCGGACGATTTTGATAGATATATAAAACTTGGACTTTGATATGAGTAGGGGGATGGTGTTTTTCTCAATTAAATAGCAATCAACAAGCTAGGATGATATCCAAGACTTTTTTTTTGGTTTACAAGTTTAAGCTATGTTAATTGCAATAGCAGATATATTCCTACCAAGTTTAACTTTTTATGTTTATTTCTATAAAGGTCCTAATATTTTTAAATATACTTCTACTGTTAAAATTCGTTAGAAAAATATAGTTAACCATACGTAAAATACTTAATCTTAATTAGTGAGCGATGGAAAATGAATTTTTTACCTCTCTTATATTATTTATGATGGTAGAAAGAAAAAAGATGATCGCTGGGGATGAAATTTTTAGGAGGATATTTCTATATAATTCTAACAGCTAAGACTTTTAGAGAGACATATTTATAATAATGATAAAAATATCATTTTACTTATCTTTTATTAAAAAATAAACGTTACTCTAACGATAGGAAATTAAAGGGACAAATATGAATATGACTGGATTTTTACAGGAATAAATATAAAAAATTGAACTTACAGAGATATATTTGCTATTCGATATATTTACACAGAGCTGTATGAAATTAACCCTTTAAGCTAATAATAGTTAATAATTTTTTAATCATTCCTCTATGAGAGAGAGAGAGAGAGAGAGAGAGATGAATGAATGGAAAAGAAAAAAAGGAAAAAAAAAAGAAAAGGTGAGGCTCAGAGCAAAGGAAGAAGAGAGAGAGAGAGAGAGAGAGAGAGAGAGAGAGAGAGGGGCAGTCCCATAAAGAGTGCATGATTTTGGGAAGTAAGATGCAGGCTATAGTGGTGTATGCTGGGTCAGTGAAGAAAGGGTTTTGAGGGGGGGCCAAAAAAGGCAAGCTTGCCCATGCTCTCTATTTCACATTTTCCCTGGCATCTTTGCCTCTCTTTTCTCCTGACATGAAGGGTTGTGGGCCTCACCTTATTTTAATAACCCTTCTCCTTTTTTTTCACTCTTATAATATATATTTATATTTATATATATTTTTTTTGAAAAGAGGGCCTGCCAAACTATGCTCATTCACTTTGGTCTTGCTGCCATGGAATCAGCACTAACACCAAAAACCAAATCAACCATCTGGCAAAAACACACACACTCTCTCTCTCCCTCTCTCTCTCTCTCTCTCTCTCTCTCTCTCTCTCTCTAAAGAACAGATAAAGTGATGTTGGTTTAGCTTTGTGTGACAATAATTGCCTGGGAAAAGTTAAATGCTTATATAGAAATTTTTTGATTGCACTATAGTGGAGTGCCTTTTTGTTCTTGGTTTAATATAGATGTAATGTTGTTTCATAAAATACTATTTGGATCAACATATTAAGTTTTTTTTTTTTTCTCTACTCAAAAGTTGTAAGATTAGAGTTCTTGCTTTTATTGATCAGAGCTGAGTTTATTTGTTTGGAAAATTCTTCAGTGAAAGTAAATGAAGATGAAAACAGAAGCATCCACATAAGCACTTCTTTGTAAATGGATAAATCGAAATTGATTTGCAAAGAATTTAAAAAAGTATGTGGGGCCCCCTATATAGTAGGGTTTCTATAGGATTGGGTCAGGCTATGTCCAGTTACGCACTATTTTGGTCCAGGGTCTAAAACCTCATTTTCGTTCCTATTCGGTCCCAAATTTCGCTCATACATTGATGATTTACATATTTACATATTTTTAAGATTAAGTTTAAAAGATTAAGGCTCACACTCGATCTTCTTTGGTTAGATCCCTCGACATAGATTATTATAGGTGTGTATATATATATATATATATATAGAGAGAGAGAGAGAGAGAGAGAGAGAGAGAGAGTCCAGCTACTGTACTTCTATATAAGTACAATCGTCTTCGTACTCATAAGTCGTTTTCGATGATAGAGTTTTCGAATCGACAAACTATACCGTTAAACATTATCTAGAATATTTAAAATATTTAGAAATCAAATTTTATAATTTTTTGACATCATTTATCTTATCGTGAAAAAATTTTAAAATTGACTATTTTTAACGGCCGGTAGGAAATATTTGCTAGTTTAACAGTGTAAAAGAAAAAGAATCGGAATCGGTTAAATTTTTGAGAAAAAATTCTATTCACTATTTAGATAAAGATCAATAACTCCGATTTTAAATTGAAGAATTCGATTATCTATTTTTAGGACATCGTTCGATTTTGACCATACATGCATTTTATGCCTACTTGATGGACTTTATTGTGACTTCGAAAAATTACGAAATTTATCTTTTAGAAGTTTTAAATACTTCTGATCATATTTGATGGAGTGGATCGTTGATTCGGAATCTCTATTATAAAAAAAAGACTTATGAGTACGAAGGACTGTAGCCCTTCTCTCTCTCTCTCTCTCTCTCTCTCTCTCTATATATATATATATATACTAGTCGAATGTACGTGTAAATACACGTAACAATTATTATAATTTATTTTAAATCAATATAAATTTGTACATTATATATATTTAAAATTTTACAATAAAAATTATATTTATAAATTAATATGTTATATTTTATTAGAAAATATTTACAATATCCTACCGTGTTCTTTTTTTATATATATCGAACATTTTTATATACTTTTTGATTTTTTATGAATCAAATTTAAATATATTTTTTAAACTAAAAGCATTAAAATTTAATTCACATTTACTTTAAAATTTAAAATTTAATATTGATCCACCGTAATAAAAAAATTAATTGTTAATTCAAATTTGATATCAAAAATTAAATTTAATTCATAATTTAAACTCAAATTATTTAAATATAAATAATGAATAGGAATGTATTTTTACAAATTAAATCATAACCCGTTTGTTTTTATTTGAGATATTTTTCTAACAAACTTGATTATTAATTGTTCATAGGATGTGAATTTATAAATAGATAGAAATGCTATTTTTTATAGATTAATTTAACACTATTTTATTTGAGATATTTTTAATAACACATGTTGATTATAGATCATTTGTTAGGGAATAGATTTTTATATACAGTAGAGATTTAATGAGTTATCATTATAATCGTGTCGTTTTTTTTGAAATATTTGTTAATAAATTAATATAACCCATTCGTAGGGAATATTAATTTTATTTCTTTTTTAATATAGCTAGAAAATTTAATAGATTGATCTAAACGTTTGGTTTTTATTTGAGATATTTTAAAAATTAAATCATAACCATTGTGTAGGGATATTTATTTATCTCCCTTTGGATTCCGTCTGTTTATTGTCGGAATTTCCTATACGCTATTTATTAGTGAGTATAGATATAGATTGTCATAACCATCTACTTTTTACTTGAGATATTTTAACAAATTAATTCATAACCATTCGTATGGTATTATTTTATCCCTTGCTATTTCCGTCTTCATTGTCGAGAATCCCTATACGCGTCTTTATATATTATATATTATATTATATATATATTATATATTGATAGGCCATGGCTACTATACTATTATGAGTATTGGAGCCCTCGATAACTACATAAGTTGTTTTCAATGTGAGCTTCCAAATCCGATGATCCACTCCGTTAAATTTGATCTAGAGATTTGAAAACTTCTAGAAAAATAAATTTCGTAAATAGTTTCGAAATCATATAAGTCTGTCCAAGTGGGCATAAAATTGAACGGTTCAATCAACACGACGTCTAAAAAAGTATGATTGGATCTTTCATTCAAGATCGGAGTTATCTGATCTTTATCTATGTAGCTGTGAATAGATTTTCTATCAAAAACTTCAACAACATTCTGATTCTTTTACACCGTTAACTAGCAAGTATCCTATTAACGGCCTGGTTGAAAAATTGTCAAATTTGTGACTTCTTGATCGTAAGGTAAATGATGTCGAAAAATTATAAAATTTGATTTCTAGAAGTTTTAAATGCTATAAATAACGTTTAACGGTATGGATCGTCGATTCGGAAGCTCTATCATCGAAAACAACTTATGAGTACGAGGGCGATCGTACTCATAATAGTATAGTAGCCGGACCCTATATATACATATATATAAGAAAATGAAAACTGAGAATTGATTTTATAAGAAGCCAAAAGAATGTTATGATATTTGTTAAGATCATTTTCAAATAGTTTAGTACATATCAGTTAATGTGCATGATCACCTCATATCTCCACCATGCAATCGAGTACGTACGTACATTCACAACATGCACTCATTCTCTTACCTTCTTTAATATATATAATATTTTAAACATATGGCCCTAGCTGCGTTACGAAAAATAGTTGCATTAATATATAAAGCACTCATTTTTAGTACCATATTTAATACGGATGGGGCTCAGGATTTTTATTGATGAGACATATGATTTACTAGTACAATGTATTGCTGCTTTTCTGCCACATTGATGATCAAAAGCAATAAAGCAACATGTATTGTGTCAATGTCTTCCTTAATTTGCCCTTTATTTTCAAATATTTTCCCGGGCCATATGTATATGTATAACATTTTCTTTTTTCTTTTTTTTTGGGTTAACGGTCGTTAGGTTCAACATAAAATCGTGAAAAATAAATTTTCGTAAAAACAAATTTTTCGTGAAAAAAAAATTATGTTTTGCAGTGTATGCTTTATAGGAAAAAAAAAAATAGCTTTTTATCAATATTTGTTTAGTTAAGAAAAAAGATTCACATTTATTTGGTTTGATAGAAAAAAATGAATGAAAAAAGTTTTGCACAGCTTGATTTTGTTTTCTGTCAAAAAAACAGCAGAAATGAAAAATTCAATTTTTTTTTAAATCCGTAAAAATACTCTTATAAAAAAATATTTTTACGTTGAACCAAACAAGCGGAAATATATTTTTTATTCCGAAAATATTTTTTAGTTCATTTTACGCCGAACCAAATGCCCCCTAATTTATAATAAGTTTTCTTACATTTTGGCGCTTGTTGCAATTACCTTCTTGTATAAAAAATTATAGTAATTACCCTCCTACACTTTGTCATTATCTCAAATAAATCCAGTTATTTGGGATAATTATTGAATTTAGCTATGGAGCGTTGTAAAAATAATTTTTAAGATAGAATTACATATAAGTAATGCAATAGAATCATAAATTCGAACAAATTGCTCAATAAACTATCAATTTTGATAATATTAGCAAAATATGATATCTCATTTGTCTAAATCTTTTATATATTTTTGAGTTGCAAATTAAATATATGTTGAGATAGGGAACAACGTACGTAATATGCCAACTTGTTTTAGTAAAATTTCACACCCAAATTTGCCAAAAATTTTTAAATCTTTTTGGATCTATTTGAGATGGCGACAAACTATAGGCTGGTAATTGATGTAATTTTTAATGCAGGGCGGTAATTGAGACCGGGGCTAAAGTGCAAGAGGAATTTTTTAAATTAAATTATTATTATTATTATTATTATTATTATTATTTTGTTTGAAGTGTGCATGTACTAACAATTATCCTCTCTATATGTAGCTAGTGCGCTCGTGGCCTCTTTCTTGTTGAGGAGAAGTGGTGCAGTGTAACATGCATGAGTTAGCATTTGGAGAGAGAGAGAGAGAGAGAGTGATGAGTATAGATTCTTTCGTACTCATAAGTTATTTTTGATGATGGAGCTTTCAAATTGAAGATTCATTCGGTTAAATATAATTCTAGATTATTTGAAACTTTTAGAAAATAAACGCGCGGTCAAAATTGAAGGACCTTCTAAAAATAGATGATCGGATTCTTCTTCAATTCAAGATTAGAGTTATTGATTTTTATATACATAGTGAATAGAATTTTTTATCAAAAATTCAACCAGTTCCAATTCTTGCACACTGTTAAATTGGCAAGTGTTTCATACCGGTCGTTAAAAACTATCAATTTTATGATCTTTTGATCGTTAGGTGAATGATGTCGAAAAATTACGAAATTTGATTTCTAGACATTTTAAATGCTCTAAATCATGTTTAACGGTTTGGGTCGTTGATTCAGAAGCTCTATTATTAAAAACAACTTATGAGTACAAAGCCAATCATACTCATAAGAATATAGTAACTAGACTCATATATTTATTTATTTATTGATACATACATAAATCCATATACTATTTCTGGCTCTCAAAAAAAAAAGAAAGAGGAGATCGATATACGTAAGTATTCTAGCTCTCTTCCTACACAAACTCATAGAATTGACATTTATATTTATTTCAACCTTTTACCTCTTACAGGAGAGGAGATGATAATTATTGGGCTAATTAATTAAGTCCTGATTAGTTAAAATGTAACTAGACAATTAATTACACTCAATAATATTTAGAACTCTTTTGTAAAAACTTTATAGAACATATGCAACAAAGCTGCTTGAACTTGCAGTGTCGCACTTTTGCAGTTTACATGGCTACCCAAATTAAGTTTAAAATATTAAAAAAAGCAACAAAAAAACAAAAAAAAAGCTGCATGAACAATTCACCCTTTTGTCAATCACATCCCTTATATTATATATTCAATACATATGTATAGTGATCAATAATGTTTTGCACATATACATACCCTTGGGCCTAAATTTCATAAAATTGATCTTATATTAAGCTGTTAATTATACTCCTTACTTATGATACATTAAATTAATGCACACCAAACCAAATGATTTCTTATCCATATGTTGGTTAATTTGTGCAGTCCAATTATACATGGTGTTACACAAAATGGACAATATATCTAATAAAAAAAATGATCCTGATCTAGTTTGAACATTTTTGTCCACATGCATAGTGGAGATAATCTTATATATATATATAGAGAGAGAGAGAGAGCTACTATATATACTCTATTGAGTATAGTAACCTACTCATAAATTATTTTCAATGATAGAATTTCTGAATCGTTAAATATAATCTAGAGTATTTAGGCATATAGAAATCGAATTTTGTCATTTTTAAATTTATAATAAAGTCTATTAATTGGATATAAATGAACGGTCAAAATGAAACAACCTCATAAAAATAAGAAATAGGATTTTTAAATTCAAGATCAGAGTCATTAATTGATCTTGATTTATATAGTGAATAAAACTTTTTATTAAAAATTTAATTAATTTCAATTCTTCTACACTGTTAACTCAGAAACGCTCCATACCCAGCCATTAAAAATGTCAATTTGAGGCTCTTTGTATCGTCGATTCAAAAACTTCATCATTGAAAATGATTTATGAGTACGAAGATGATCGTTTTTATAAAGAGCATAGTATTCTTACTCTCTCTCTCTCAATATATATATATATATATATATATATATATATATATAGGGTCCGGCTACTATTCTATTAATAGGATTGGGACTCTTGTCCTATCAAGTCGATTTGAATGATCGGAACTTCAAATTGATAATCGGCACCGTTGAAGTTGATCTACACAATTAGATAAATCATACCACATGCATGCTTTGATATGAGAAATTACTAAAAAGGTAAAGGAATTTAGAGATCTAACCCATTAATCTGTAGACTGAGAAACTAAACCTAGAACCTCTATATATGTTTTGATGGGGCTTAGGTTTTGCTTTGAAACCATATACCTAGAAAATAAATCGTATAGAAAAGAATTAACAAAAATATTCTTAATGAGAGAAACTTTTTCCTGCTTTTTTTCTAATAAGAAACTTTTTCTTCTTATTTTTTGTGTCATTATCAACACAAGATGCGTAACTTAAACTTACAAGCTATTATAAAAAGCAAGCAATTAATACCAACCACTAAACTATGCACAAGTATGTGAAGGAAAAACTTTTTTCCTCCTTGTTTTTATAAAGGAGGCCTCGTGAGAATCAATTTCTTAGGTATAGTATTACTGTGTTACATTTCAATTTCGTTTCTACTAAGTAGGAAAATTGAACTATTAATTATACTATGTGCATGCAAGGATCCAAGGGCAAAAAACTCACTATTAGCAACTTTTTGCTACTTATTAATAGTATTAATTCTGGCTCAAAACTCTCTCTCTCTCTATATATATCAATAGTATTCTAGTTAGACTATATATATATATATATATATATAGCAGGGCTGCTGTGCTCTCAGGAGCACGGAGGCCTCCGTGCTTCTGAGCCGTTTTCGATGATGGAATTTTCGAATCGACGATCGGCTCTGTTAGACTTGATCTAGGGTATTTGACATTTCTAGAAAATAATTTTTGCGATTTTTTGATATCATTTACCTAGTGATCGAAAGGATTCAAAATCCATAATTTTTAATGGTTGATATCTGCTGTTTTCAAGCTTAACGGTACAGAAGTATTCAAATCAGATGAAATTTTGATACAAAATTCTTTATACTATCTACAACAAGATCAATATTTCTGATCGAAAAATTTAGTGCTATATCACTACTTTTTATAGAATTTTTATTTTCAGCTGTTAAAAATTATTGATTTTTAATTCTTTCGATTGCTAGGTAAATGATATCGAAAAATCGTAAAAATTATTTCTAGAAACTTCAAATACGCTAGATCAAGTCTAACAGAGCTGATCGTCGATTCAGAAATTCCATCATAAAAAACGGCTCAGGANATATATATAAAGTGAGGCTGGTATGCTTTTGCAAGCGCGGAGCCCTCCATATATACTTCCAAGTCGGTTTCATGATTTTTCAATATCATTTGCCTAGGGATCGAAAGGGCTCAAAATCAATAATTTTAATAATTGCCATGAGCCGTTTGCAAGTTTAACGGTATAGAAATATCAAAATCAAATAAAATTATGATGAAAAATTCTTTGTACTATATAAAATAAGATCAATATCTTTAATCTAAAATTTTAATATCATATCATCATATTGTGTAACATTTTTATTTTCAGTCGTTGATTTTTTTCAATCACTAAACAAATGATATTAAAAAATTGTGAAATTTATTTTCTAAGTACTTTAAATACTCTAGATCAAGTTTAATGAAACTAATTGTCGATTTGAAAGTCCCAAGATCGAAAACGATTTAGAAACATGGAGGGCTCCATACTTCCAAAAGCATACGAACCTCACTCATATATATATAATGGAGCCAATCGTTGATCGAAAGTCCCAACATCGAAAACGACTTGAAAACACAAAAGACTCTGTGCATTCAGAAGCATACCAACGTCACTTATATATATATATATATATATATATATATATATATATATATATATATATATATATATATATATATATATATATATATATATATA
>NC_033630.1:12652118-12679624 GCF_001540865.1 Ananas comosus | reverse complement strand
TAGTAAGTCTGGTATGCTTCCGGGGGCACGGAGCCTTCCGTGCACTCAAGTTGTTTTCGATGTTGGTACTTTCGAATCGGCGATCGGCTCAGTTTGACTTGATCTAAAATATTTGAAGTACTTAGAAAATAAATTTTGTGATTTTTTGATATCCTTTGCCTAGTGATCGAAGGGACTTAAAATTAATAATTTTAATGGCCGTGGTGACCCGTTTGCAAGTTTAACGGTATAAAAATATTCAAATCACGTAAAATTTTAATAGAAAATTTTTTATACTATATAAAATAAGATCAATATCTTTGATTTAAAATTTTAATGTCATATCATTACATTTTGTAAGATTTTTGTTTTTAACCGTTGATTTTGAGACCATTTGATCACTAGACAAATGATATTGAAAAATCACAAAATTTATTTTCTTGATACTTCAAATATTCTAGATCAAGTCTAATAGAGCCGATCGTCGATTCGAAAATCCCAACATCACCGATCATCCCTAGAGCAAGTGGCAAAGGACTTAGTGGTTGGTACCCGAGGTCCTAAGTTTGAATCCTAGTTGATTCACATTTTCAGCTAGGTTTATTTCTAAATGAAATAAACGAAGCGGGTAGCGTGCTACCTATCTCTCAAAAAAAAAAAAAAAAATCCCAATATCGAAAATGACTTGAAAGCACGAAAGGCTTCATACTTTCAGAAGCATACCAATCTCTCTCTCTCTATATATGTATATATATATATATATATATATATAATAGTGCCAAATTTTTGGTACTATTAATAATTTAGTAGATTAATTCTGTATTATATATATATAGAGTAAATATTCTTGTACAAATTAACTATTGAGAAAAATATACTGCATAAGAATAGATGTCATGCTTTAGATTCCATGTGATAAAGATATAAGAAACTCTGTGCCATGTGTTTGTGTTGTAGAGAGAGAGAGAGAGAGAGAGAGAGAGAGGGATCTACAGAGAGGGAGAGAGAGAGAGAGAGAGGGAGCATGAGTGAGTGGTATCATTGCTATCTCTTGGGGGCCTGCGTTGAGAAATGAGAAGGGATATATAGAAAAAGCCTTGGGATCGAAGGCAGGGATTATAATCATGGCTTGAGAAGAGGTGTAATCATCCCCCTGTAATTGCCAGCAACTCCAACAGCTTCACTCACTCAACACCAAAAAAAAAATAAGTAGAAAGAGAAAGAGAAAGAGAAAGAAGAAGAAGAAGAAGAGAGAGAGAGAGTATAGAGAGAAAGAGAGTCCTCCTCTTATCCCTACTTCATTGAGCACATATGAGTTATCTTCTTTGTATATATGATCTTGAAAGGGTAAAGGGGATTTAAAAGGAAATAGTTGTGAAAAGCTATAACTAGAGAGAAAAAGGAAGAGAGCCTTATGAGCATGAGCTCTTCATCAAGTGCTTCTTTGGGTGGGGTGTGAGATTCCAAAGCACTACTCTCTCTCTCTCTCTCCCCCCCACCCTTCACAAAGTCCTTTTTTTTATCTTTTTTTCTTTTCCCCTTCCCTTCTCCTTCTCTCTTTCCTCCTTTTTCTCTCCATCTTAGGGGTACACAAAAGCCCTTTAAAACACCATGATGGACTCTTCAAATCACCTTGATCACCACCACCACCACTACCACCACCACCAAGAAGGGCTTCATGGGTCCTCTTTAGAAGAAGCAGCTGCACCTTTAATCCATTGCGGGGGAACCAACCATGGATGGAACAACCAACCTCTCATATGGTAACCTTGGAAAACATATTTACTCCATGCCTTTAATAGCTATATATATATATATATAAAATATCTTTTGTTTAATTAGTTCCATGCATGTTTTTGAAATGGGTAGAGGATGTTTCTTATTTGCTGTTTTTTTTTCTTGTTTGGGTCAGAGCACATTGTGGTAGCATCTGGTTAATTCCTAGGATTTGGAATTTTCCTGCATGTATTTTTGTTTGTTACTTGTGTTGTCATTTTGCATATCCTAGGAATTTGTAGCCAATTAATTGAGTCATGCCAACATTAGAAAATGCAAAATAGTAGAGACCTATATATATATATATATATATATAGACTCTATCTTTAGGGTTAGACTCCAATAATTTTCACCCATATATGCTACAATTAAATAACTTTTTACCCTCCATGAAAAAGAATCCTCTCAGGTTCAATAATTGTAATCAAATTACACTAAAGGCATAGGTTTTAAATTCTTTCAAACATATTCATTTTTTGGCATGCAAGTTGCAATAACCTTCTTAAATTTTCTCTCCTTTTCTACAATAACTTTCTTTTTTTTTTTTATTTCTTTGAAAGGCCTCTTCTTATACATATTCTTAGGCTCTAAAACTTTTCTTTCATTTAGATACCGTATTCTTAAATTTTTCTCTCTTGTGGTGTGTCATTCAGGAATTGTGGTGACTTCAATGTACTAAATGAGAGTGAAGTAGTTCTCTCAAACCAAAGAGAGTTCATAAGAGCAACTTATCAAGATGAGCCCCTAACCCCTCCTCTAAGCTCAATAATGGTTCAAGATCTAGGGTTTCAGTGGTGTAGCAATGCAGATACCTTAATGAACCAACCAAACAACCAATCACACTTAGCAAGGATCAAAGAGGAGCTACCAACATCAGATAACTTTCCAAAGTTAAATGGGCTCATTAAAAACCCCACATACATTGACAACTACCAACTAAGTGAGAAGCTGTTCCTAAAAGCACTTCCTCAAAATGGCCACAACAATGCCCTACAGCCTCCGACCGATGATTTTCATTTCGGCCCGTCGAGTTTGGCGAATTTGGAAAGCGGTAGAGGAGGCTTCAGCATGGTCCTTCCGAGCGTTAACATCTCGCTACCGAGTTTGCCGCCGTTGCCGTTCTCAGGCTCCTTAGACATGGATCTTCAAGCTTTATTGGCTTCTACTAAACTTAGCAGGAGCTTTTTCGCACCTCCTTTCAATTCAATGGCACCCTTGTTAAAAGAAGATCCTATTTTTTATGGACCACCCCATGTTCAAGAAGCTGTTCATGGACCATTCAACAACAATCATAAGGTTGGTATATATAGATACACATAAACTTTATATGTATATCACTTGCTTCTCCAATAATAAACAGTTTAACTAGCTAGTTCCTAGCGATAGCTAGGCGTGATTGATAAGCATGGTAACATTACCAAACCTATAGCATTTAGTCCCATCATTCCTCTTCGTATGTACAAATATGTTGTGTTCTTTTGGTGTCGTTTCTAATTAATAATGAGATCAGTTCAACAACTGCTACCATTATTTTCTACGTTTTGGTCGGTGTACTAAATGATTGCTAAAGGTATTATTGTTGTTGCGATAATCATGAAGTTCTTGAACCTCATTTAGACTCATGTATAGTTACCCTTAATAAAAAATGCTTCTATATATACACACACACACTAAGTTATACGTATGATGGTAATATTTGTAGTAGTTATTGGATTATGCATATAAATATGATTTCATTTAGAAGTACCATGCACAAATATGAACATTTGCGCATGTACTTGTATATTCATGTCACCTTCTTTATCTCTTTGACGTGTACTTGTATACACTTTGCAAGGTACAGCTTGATGGGCTTTATATATGATGTATGAAAATGTAGGGACCTTTAAGGATTTTTGAAATAATTTCTTTAGCTACTCATTGCACATGATGTGCCTTATTTTTCTCTTTCTTTCAAATTAGACCAATGGAACCATAAAGTACAAGAGGCTCTTTTTTCAGCTTTTAGTGTGACATGCATCATCTTTTACACAAAGGATAAATGGAGTTGCGAAAGAAAAGATAAACAAATGAGAAAAGCAAATGAAACTGTGCTTTTTTTTGGAGTTCTCTACTAGCATTAGTTGAAGTTAAAAACCAAAAAAGAAAGAAAGAAAAGCTAAGAACTTTTTCCTTTAATTGATTATTACTATTGCTTCTTTGAAGGTGCCATGTATAGTGAGTGGGGTTTCAGAAGCAGAAGCAAATTGCATTGTGAACCGCAGAGCATCTCAAACAGTTGTGGCTAGGAAGCCTCGAATAGAGTCACGTTCCTCATTCTCATCTTTCAAGGTATATATATATATATATATAGTTTGTTGCTCGCTCAAGCGTAGTTTGATAATGTTGTGGGTAAAAGTATTATTTTTATACTATAGATTAGGGTCTAAAAGATTCAGAAGTACTTTTACTCTTACTTTCTCTTAAGTTTATAAAATTACGGTTGCAATTGGCGCCAAAGAAGCATGCGACTACTAACTCCTCCGCCATGATAGTTTAATAATGTGGTGGCTAAAAGTATCATGTTTATACTATAAAGCATCTAAAAGATTTTGAGACACCTTTAATCTTACCTTCTTTTAAATTTATAAAATTGCGATTGCAACTTATTATATAAAACAAGAAAAGATTGTCAGCACTTTTAAATTTTTTGACCTTTTATATATAGTATAAAAATGGTATTTTTAGTCACCACATTATCAAACTATAGCTAGGTCTTAGAATAATTCAAGAATATTAAGTGTTTTTTTTAAATTAATATGCCCTCCTAGCTTTATTTGTTATTGTTACTAATATGTTTAGGTGTGGGTGAAATTAATTAATAGGTGAGGAAGGAGAAATTAGGAGATAGGATTGCAGCTCTACAGCAGTTGGTAGCACCCTTTGGAAAGGTAACCTTTAATTCATCCTCTCATGGCTTAGGAATTTAAAGGTTAAAAAAAAAAAAAATTATTGCCACATGCATATGAACATTGATCCTCTTAATCACTACACATTACCATTTGAGCTTTAGAAAATTAAAATAAATTTTCTGAAATTTATAATTACTTTAGTTAATTATCATCCTGCTCGATTTGAACTTTGTTATTTTTTCTTAACAATTAATCTTTACTCACATGAAAACCAAGTAAACCCATATGATTCCCTTCCATTGAATTGCTTAGATAAGTTTTATTCTACATATGTGTATTAAAACTATATAAAGTGGAATCAATTTATGATCACTATGAAATATAACTACTTAATTAACACTAGTTACAATTGAAAGTCCTATACTATTTCTTACATAACAGGTAATTAATAATGTGCAAATACAATAAAAGGTTTTTATTATAATTATTAACTGCATAATCCAATATTAAGAAACACATGCAACACCTGTGCCTCTACTTATTTAGTTTTTCCCTTGTTTTTACTTTCTCTACCTTAATATAATTATTAATTTCCTTAATCTTGCGTATGCAGACCGATACAGCATCGGTTTTGATGGAAGCGATTGGATACATTAAATTTCTTCAAGAACAAGTCAAGGTAACTAATTATATATAAATCATGTTTATGCGGTTCGATCATTTTAAAGGAGTTTATTATAGCTAATTAGTTAAGTATCATCAAACATGAAAAACAAAAGCATTAATTTCTAAATATATTAATTTAAACAATGGCACAATATAGAGCTCACTCCTTTTACTGTATATGTGCAAATTAACATCTAATCTTTATTGATTTCTCAATTAGAACTAGATAAATAAAAATATTTTGTGTAAACCATATATATGTAATTTCAATTTATTATTTATTTCTGAAAAGTTTATAATGTCATCATGGTTTTCTTTCTTCTTTCTTTTTTTTTCTTTTTTTTCTTTTTGAAGGTGACATGTTATCTATGCTATTCTTAATTGGATTGATAACTTAATTTAAATTTTTTTCTCTTAATTTGTTGCAGACACTTAGTGTACCATATATGAGGCCCTCCAACAACAAGAAATTAAGGACAACACAAGGGGTATGTAACAATTCCCTACATATATTAATTCCTAATCATCAAAAAGCTATACATGTAGAGTACTATATATTCAACTCTCTTCTTAATTTGTTTCTTCATTGGCTTGCTATGGTACAAAATTTTCTTTTCATCTAATTTACTCATCTGAAGTTACAGGATAATTTGTGAAAACTATTTCCATGTTGACATTCTAGTGCATTGATATCAACATATATTCAGTGATTTATCCTACATTCATATATTTTTGAATTTTCAAAAGCGAGTGAGTTTCAACTCATGAATTGTTTATTATGTATAGCATGTCAAAATTAACCTGCAATGAGAAGTGTTCATCTCAAAAAAGATCAATTTGTTGTTGTACTATATTGTCATCGAAGTGACCAAACGTTTGCAACGAGGTTATGCGAAAGGTGGTAAATCAATTTAGTAGATCTTCGATCTCTCTTTTCTTTTTTTGTTAAAGTAAAAAAGAAACAAACTAAGAAGCTATCGTAGAGAAAACAAATTTTAGATAGAGACATATCTTGAATCGTTGAATAGCTAGTTTTGCTATCACAAAACTTTTGATGCATTTCCAACATACATTATTCTTTACTACGCGACTTTAAGTTCGAACTTACTATCTACAAGAATCATTGTTCAATAAGATTTGAAATTCGATAATCATATATGGCACTATTTGAACAATTTTGCCTGCAAGGGTATTTAAAAAAGAAAAACAAGTTTCTATTCATTGTTGGCTTATTATTATAATAATGAATCGGTTAAGAGAAAACAAATATCTCAATTATTACTATAGCATCTTTAGAACATCTCGAAGTCTATCCAAAACTGAATTGCTTGGCCAACTGGGGACTCACTAGCAAAAAGCTTTTTTTTTGGTTTTCTGTAGATGAGTTCTTTCAATCTGTACCACTCGATTAATTGAATATATAATTAACTTTGCAATTATTTTCTCTCACATGGTTTCTCTCTCTTTGTATCTAGGCCTCAAATGAAGAGAAAAATGAGCCAAAGTTAGATCTAAGGAGCAGGGGACTTTGCTTGGTGCCATTGTCATGCACATCATATGTCACAAATGAGAATGGAGGGATGTGGTCACCATCCAATTACAGGGGAAGTGCTTGATAAGTAGACTCATGTAGTAAAATTAATGGTATACACAAGGCTTAAAGCTATTAATGAAATCATTTATAATTATTAGTGTTTCTAAATTTGTAGCTTCCCTATTCTCTCTTTTGATCACTACATTCTATTTGTTAGTTGTGTATCCTTAGTTAAATAGCTTAGCAACTTGAATCAATCTTATATTGGATACAAATCAGAATCCTTTGCCTTTCGATTGAGTGTCGTTCCGTGATGTTGTGGTTTGATCCCTTGATTCATAAGACGCTCTCGTCTCCTAATTAACTAGAGCATTAATTCGGCAAACAAATTTCAATCGTGAGAAGTTAAAGTGAAATTCTGAGCTCCAAAAGCAGATACTTTTATTAACTACTAAGAAAGATATAAAGCTAAGTTCCTTATTCCTTTCTAATTAATTTGATTAGCTTGCCAATCAATGCCCTAATGATTTGGTCATTTTCCAACACTGAACCAATTTGGGTTCACAAACTTGCAGGGTAAAAACTTGGTCATTCCCTGAGATTGTCACAGTTAATCCCTCAAATTTGATTTCATTTTTTATTTTGAAGTTACCTCCTCATTTACCTTTACTAGTTCAACTGTTTAACTATTTTAATTTGGTGGGCTTCCACTATTAAACATCATATGACTATTCTGAACATTCAAATCTTGTTTTTTCTTATAATTTGCAAAATTAATCTTTAATGTAGTCTTTTTCCGATACGTCAGAAACCGCTCGAAGACATAACGTTGCATTGCTCGTGGCATCGATCACGATGATCCTCTCGATGCTTCGATCGTTCAAAATCCACGACATCTTATGCAGAAACCGACAGCGACGGAGAATCACAACAGAACACCTCCCTCACCGATTTGTGAGCACACCGAAGCCGATCGACCTCCTCTCGTCGGTGCTGAGGAAGCTCGAAGAGCTCAAATAGAAGGTCGACTCGCAGAAAGAAGAGCTTCTTGATGTAGCTGTTCTTCGTGTCGATGCGTTACAGGCCGAGCTAATTGCTACTAAAGAGGTGAAAAGTGTTTCAAAATCTTTGCTTCTTGGATCTGAGTTGGTTTACCGAACTGAAGAACTGTACCAAAGTTTTGCTGAAACAAAGGCTCTGCAGCAGCATCAATGCTGATGTTGGGCCAAATTACTTGCTAAAAAATTAATCATCTCTTAAACCTTTTGTTCCTTTTATTTTCATTAAGAATTAATCATGTTTTTTTTTTTTTGACTTATTATTCCTCATTTTGTAAAAATTAACATGAATTCATAACTTTTTCTTTTTCCTTTTTGTGCAGAAGAAGAAATTTTGCTTATTGAGAAGAGGGAGTGCATAAAATCCATTTCACATTTCTGATCTGCTCTTGGTGCCTGACACTGGAGATGAATTTTATTTTATATAAAAAATTGACACTAATTCTTTATCTACAAGTGTATACAGGGTACTATTAAATTTAAATTTGATTTTTTTTTAAATGAACAAAACTTGAACAAAATTGAATGCGAAATGTGCTTCTCCTTTTCCCTCTCTTTTAAAGAAAAGTTTCATTTTGATCCTATTCTTTTGCAGTAAACTTTATTATTCACAAAACTAATATTTTATTTTTATTGAAAACTTGGCGCCAAAAAAGAATATTTTCTATTGAAAACACACATTGCTCTTACATCCAATGGTGAGTTGTAATTTTAAGCCTTTAATGTATACATGGGTACAAAAAAGGTGGAATCCAAATCATTTTTCCATCAATAGATTTTAACAACAGATGATGTAATGGGCCAATTTGATTCATCAAACATTTGTATGAGGGGGCACTAAATCCACTTTAAAAGAATAGGAGAAAAAGTGAAGCTTATTGTCAAATTTCGCGGAAAAGCAGTGCCAAACACCAGGTAAAAGTTCATCAGCAATACAACATCCAGGAACTGAGAAGAACACAACTAGAAAGAGCAATAAGCTCGCAAAATAGAATCATCATAAGAAGGAAATACAATTTCTTTTCCTCTAGTAATACAAGAGCGAGCATAAACATATCTTTGTACAGTGGTAAGTGTTTGAATCTGTTTTTTATTCTACTAACAATTCCTTCATCTAAATAGAGATATCGCGGGAAAAAGAACAACTTCATGTACAAATGATACATCACGCAGTGGCACTCGAGTTTTTTTTTTTTTAAAAAGAGCCATGTTTAGCTGATCACCAATAATTTTATGATCTATGAACTACCTGATCGAGAAGCTGGAGAACTGCTTGTTGTCATAAACGATTCGCCACAGCCGCACTGCCCTTTTGAATTAGGATTAACGAATATAAACTCTGACCTGCAAATGAACCAGGGAAAGGAAAAAGAAAACAACCTCTTAGATGATCAACGCATTTTTACTTAAAAGCAGAAAAAGAATCGTGCTATCGCAGAGACATACTTGAGTGCATCGTCGACAAAGTCCATATTGGTCCCAATTACATGCATTAGAGCTTTTGGATCGATTAATATCTTGACACCTTTATCTTCGACAAGCTCATCAAACTTTCCCTTCTCATCTGCAATGCACCAAATAGCACAAAATTAGTTTAGTCGCAAGAATATAAGATGTGCGAGGTACCATAAAACTAAGCAATTAGAATTACAAAAATAAAATTCATAATTTGCATGTAAAGGGGGTAAATATGAAAGAAAATCAAGTTTCGAAGGTCTACAAGAAAATTCAGATTACTCAGGGATATATCTAGATATTTTTGCAGGGGTTATCTACGTAAAATATATGCCAGTAAATCCACAAATACATCATACTTTTTTATTGAACATCGTGCTCTTCAATCTCGAAGGAATATAAGATGGTCATATCCTTCATATCAAATTTTCATCATAAGAATACCATAATTGTTACAAAAGTTTTGTACTTTTGTACAAGCACCTTGCGATACGCGAAACGTACTACAGATGTAGTGTATGCAGTTATTACTCACATGATCGAAACAGACACCAAAAATTATACTAAAGCAGCAAAATGAAACAAATAAAAGCGAGCGCTAAAGCTACAAAATGAAACAAAATGCACAAGTATATAAGGTATTGAGACTACATTCGTTTATCAAACAACCGATTGCTGTCTCAAGAATGTGCTGTAAGAGGACCTAGTAAGATATAATTTAATAATATCAACACAATTAATGAACAATGAAAAAGATGGCGAACTAGTTTACTGTGCCAGGTTTAAAAAAGGAAAATACAGGACACACCAAATATACATATCGTAGAAAGATAAGATACTCGAATTATAAACGAAAAACCAACAAGATGTTTTAGGGAAAATAACAAACCTTACCAGCGTAATTGAGCGTGTAGGATAAGCCATTGCAACCCCGAGCCTTAACACCGAGACGAAGGTAGGAGCGTTGGCGGAGGCTAAGAAGGTGGCGAATTCGAGCGGCGGCAGAATCTGTTAAAGTTAGGGCCTGCTTTCTAACTGCAGGGCCTGCCCTCTCCGCTATTGCCTTCATAGCAAAAGAAGCCATATCTCTTCTCCTTTCTCTTCCTTAGCAGCCGAAAAAGGGCTTAACCACAGCAAACTAACTACCTGAACAGAAGACTAATAAACATGAGGATTGCATAAACACAAGAAACCGGTATTTTATATTTACCATAAAATAAGAAAAGATTCAATCTAACACTCGTAGCCTGTTTGGCCCGTCTGGAGCATTTGCAGAAGTTTTTGTTTTTATTTTTATTTTTATTTTTATTTTTATTTTTGACAACTTCATTATAATCCCTCCCACAACTTCTCTCTGTAGCAAAGCAGAAGCTCCGGATTCGAGCTTCTACGTTTAAAACTCAATACAAAAGGCGAGACTAGGGCTTTATACGGTCGGCTTAGGGTAAAAACTAAAAAGAATGAACTTAACCAAGATTATGAGGACCATGACAACCTTTGTCATTAAAAAAAAAAAGGCTTTTTTTTTTTAATGATTTAATTTTAGTCTTTAGAGATGTTTTACCATGTAATTCACCATAATTGATGCGTATATGGCCAATAATTTATTTTATAAACACTATAATTCCTTTTTTTTTTTACAATGAACAAAACCACCTCTCGAATTAGAAAAACAAAAAATATGCGAAAAAATTAGCAATAATTAAGCCACCCAATTTTATTTCCCCAAATTTTATCCAAACCGAATACATCAAACATGAAAAATACCAGCAATAATCATAGAGCTCTAATCCGATCTTTGATTATTAAACAGAACAAGCCAATCAACAATCACCCAAAAAAAAACTTCGTTTTTGCTACAAAATTCAAACCAAATTTCCTGCTTCGCACAAACAGGAACTCAACCGATTCGAACACTCCTACTAATTTCGATCCATATTATTTTTATCCCAAAAAACACAAATTACCGACTCAATTGCGACACATAATTGCACCGACGATTCAAATAATGATTTTTTTGCCACAAAATTTCTCGTAGAACAAAAAAAACGGGGGTTTTAAATTCGATTCGAGACTCACCTGAATCGACGCAGGAAAGGAAATTAGGGCAAAAAATAAAATAAAAAGTTAAATTAGGAAACTGAAGAGATAAAAAATGGAGCTTACGAGTTAGGAGACGAATCGAATCGAATCGAGTCGACGATAAAATTGGGGTTTTGGAAAACAGGGTGTTCCTAATTTTGGAGCGATTGATATGGGACGGCTAAAATGTACCCGAAAAGGTCCCAAAACGAGAGGTGAAAACGCCACGTTATATGTAACTTTACGGGAAAGGCGGTGGGTGGGGACACCTCGGTGTTAGGGGCTAAATTTATGAATAGCCCCTGTACTCTCTAAATATTGTTAATAGGTCCTATACTTTATCACTTTCCTCTCTTTAAGGGAGTTACAACTACAGGTATCAAATTGTAATCGATAAAAATTGAGAGGCTATTCAACATTTTGTCTCACCAACACGTGGCTAGCTTTAAGTGGCCAGAGCTAAAGGGCTTTTAACTTGTGGGCGCATAATGGGCCGCGTTTCGGCCCAACGCATCATTGTTACTGGGCCTATTCTCGTGCGGACACCCGCATAGGAAATTCTCTGCGCCTGCCACTAAATGCCCTTCGTCGTAAATAAATGCCACGCACAGGGGTATTTTCGTACACACAAATATCGCTTTCGACGTTAAATGAGGAGCCACTTTGGCGGGAGTGCGACGCACCCAATCTCTCCCTCTCACTCTCTTTTAAAACCCTAATCTCGGCTATTTTAGGGTTTTAATCGATCTTCTTCTACCCGCTTTTGCCCATTTGGCTCCGATTCAGGTACGATATCTCGTCGATTTCGTTGTTTCTCATTAATTTTTTATGTTTCTTTGGGAGATATGTGATGGAAAATGGTACTCTATGTTTTGTCTAATAAGGAATTAGGCTTTGATTGCTCTTTTTTTTTTTTTTTGGTCATACTTTGTATATCATGGCTCAAATTTGACTTTGCTTTGTGAATTTTGTTCGTGATTTGGTTCTAAAGATGATTCCTTTTATGAAATTGGGGATAGTTTGGAGTGATTGGGAAATGGTTGAAGAATCCGCATTTTTGTGTATCTTTTAAACTGAAGATTCGAAATTGGACCTCTGATTAGGGAGAAAAATGGGATTTTTGTGCTGTTTAATGGAGGATTAATGCACACTCTTTATTTTTTCAACTACGAGTGGAGATATATTTGAGTGTTGTCGAACAGTTGAATAATTCGAAGTTTTGTGTATCTTTTGAGTAGAAGTTTTGAAATGGAGTTCCGATTGAAGGAAATTTGGTATTTTTGGGATTTTTAATGGGACTTGTTTGCATTCCTTTTCTTTTCTTTATATTTTTTGGAACCAAACTTTGATTTCTCTTTCTCCTAATCTTTGTTTGCATTGTGGATGAAGTGTGGATTAAAATCTTAATCTTTTTTTAAGGTCCTAAACATGGTTGGTTATCCTTTTTGGGAACAGTTTGAGTGGTGTAGAAGCAATTAAATAATCTGCAATTTTGCGTATCCTAAAGTGAACGTTTGGAATTAGAGTTTGATTGGGTTAAAATGATCTTTTTGAGATGTTTAAACTATAAAGAAATGATAGTGTGCTTGGTCATTCTAAGAGTTCTGACAATGTTGAATATATGTAGAAGCTGCACATCATTTTCCTGTTGGTGTTTCTTGAATAATGCTAGTTCGTAGCAACTTTTTGATTGTTAAAGTTAAAAATGCCAATTCATAATAATTTGACTGGTGGTTAATTTTTGGTCCAGATGTTGAGATGTTGATTTTCAAACTATTCTGCACAGCAAGCGTACCTCTCAAGGTGAAATCAAACATACATGTCCATTTCATATGATTTTCTTTTGACATTTGTTACTCTTTATTCAATTTTCTATTCTTCTCTTGTATAATTATTTCTGATAACTTGTATTCTCTTACCACTCACTATAGTCGAAACTGATGCTTCTCAGTTATCTTTAGAAGCTTAGGCTGTAAGATTATTCAGAGAAAGCTGCCTATCTCGTTTTGGTCTTCAGAAACGTCGTTCACTGGGCGAAACGGCAGGTAGAGCTGTAAAATATACCTACTCTCATAAAACACCAGTTATGGCTGCTGAGATTAACAGGCACTACAGTAATGGTAATTTACAAAATCAACCCCAAAGGAACTATCAAGTTGTTGTTGCTGCTACTCGAGATTTGGGTATCGGCAAGGACGGGAAGTTGCCTTGGAAGCTCCCGTCCGACCTCAAATATTTTAAAGAAGTCACAGTGTCAACATTAGATCCCTCAAAGAAGAATGCAGTTATCATGGGTAGGAAAACATGGGAAAGCATTCCTCTTCAGTATAGGCCATTGCCTGGTCGCTTGAATATCATCCTTACTCGTTCGGGAAGTTTTGATATCGCGACACTACAGAATGTTATTTGTTGTGCAAGCTTGAGTTCTGCATTGGAGCTGTTATCATCGACACCTTATTCTTTGTCGATTGAAAAGGTGTTTGTCATAGGAGGTGGCCAGGTGTTAAGGTGAGTTTCTATTATCTTTCATAAGAAGAGATTTCATCACTGGTAACTCATAGGAAATTGTCATGTAATTCGCTTATTTCACCAATCTTCAATTTGTTGCAATACCTTTTCAATCAGGTCCCTTCATTAAATTTCATTTCATTGCCTAAATGGAGCGGTGATTGGCAGATAAATTAGTTGCTGCATCATTTCCCAGATATGACTTGATGATGATGTAGTAGCTGACTTACAGTAATCTTCAGGCGACATCGTTGTCGAATCAGCTGCCATGCCATCCGTCCAGTAGGAAGATGATATGGAATTTAACAAAGCACCCTTAATGAAATAGAAATCAAGTTTACTGCATCAGTTGCAACAAAAGTATTAGGCAGCTGTGGCCTTAGTGAAATACTGCAATTAATTCAGTGACCAATCATGTAGGATACTCAATTTTCAGCATGTTTACCATTCAAGTGCATTCTACAAATTTTACTGCAGGGATGCTCTTAATGCTCCTGAATGTGAGGCCATTCATCTCACAGATATAGAAACAAGCTTCGACTGCGACACTTTCATTCCTTCAATTGATTTTTCAGTGTTCCAGCCATGGTACTCATCCATCCCTACGGTGGAGAACAACATAAGATATTCTTTTGTGACGTATGTTCGTGTACGTAGTTCAGCTCCGGACAAGCTTCATGCCTCAAATGGTTGTGAACCAACTGAAAACAACTCACATAAGGATCAATTTGAGGTTGAGAAGTTCTCATTTCTTCCTAAAGTGATATTCGAAAGACATGAGGAGTATATGTATTTAAAACTTGTCCAAGATATAATAGAAAATGGTGCTACGAAGAATGATAGGACAGGAACTGGAACATTGTCCAAATTTGGTTGCCAGGTATCTTTACCTGCATCACTTTTGCTACTTGTTTTGGTGACAAAAAAAGGATATACATCTTAATTTTTGTGTGAAAACCTTGTAGATGCGGTTCAACTTGCGAAGATCTTTTCCTTTGCTTACAACCAAGGTACTACTATCTTTTATATATATATATATATATTTCCCAAATTCTTAGATTCAATTTATATTTACGCAATCAAGATTGGACCAAATTGGCAATGGAAAATTATTAGTGCGAGGTAAAATGTTTCTGAGTACTTCAAGTAAAAAAAGAGACTGAAAAGCATTCGACATATTGCTTGTTGCCTTCCTCTTTTTCCTAACATTATAACTGAAACTTAGTATGTGATTCTCTCACCAGAGGATATTCTGGCGTGGTGTTGTTGAAGAGCTCCTGTGGTTCATCAGTGGTTCGACAAATGCAAAGGTACTCTAGACTCATTTAGTTGTCATCTTCATTTTCTTTCTGGTTTTGGTCCTCTTTTGGGTGAAGTTGCAAACAACAATGAGAGTGAAATCTTTCTTTTCTTTTTTGATCTATGCACTGCTATTTTAATCCTATTCTATGTTGTTCAATTAGCTGTGTTTATTCACTTGCTTATGTAGAACTAGGTCTCTTTCAAAAAAGATGATACCTCCAGTCTGGTTTCTTTTTGAGCAGGTTTTACAGGACAAGGGCATATATATATGGGATGGAAATGCTTCGAGGGAGTATCTGGACAGGCACTCCTCTTGATCCGAATTTACTTAGAAAACAATTAGACTTTTGTTTTGCCATATAGTTCTTTCCAAATCTGATAAGGATTGTGTCTCCTTAGTGCTGGCTTAGCTCATCGGGAAGAAGGTGATTTAGGGCCAATATATGGATTCCAGTGGAGACATTTTGGTGCTGAGTAAGCATTTATTATTTTGAAACTCTCCAGTTGTTTATTAGTATTCTTTTTGGTGGATGTTTTAGACAAGGTTGCATTCCTGCAGATATATTGACATGCATGCTGACTATACTGGGAAGGGTTTTGATCAGCTACTGGATGTAATTGACAAGATAAAGAATAATCCGAATGATCGCCGTATCATCCTTTCTGCGTGGAACCCTTCAGATCTCAAGAAAATGGCTCTTCCCCCCTGCCACATGTTTGCACAAGTTAGTACGTTATTTAGAAGTTTATTACATGTTCTGTTGTGATGTCCATATAAAGGACATTGTTATTGAAGTTCTTGCTCTTTGTACTTGCATTTGTAATGAGGGTATTGAAGCAAATTTTAATGTATTCTTTTCATTTCCATTTCTTATTGTCTTGGTAGCCATGTTTGCTTGTGATCGTATAAGGAATTCAGTATTATGTGAAGATATGGAAGCTCTATATATATAATCATCAGAAGAGTTATTATGCATGACATCTGTTGAATTATTTTATGATTATGTTGTCTGGATAATGTTCCTCATTTTAATATCAGCTGTCCACTTCTCCTGTCTCTTACTCATTGATGGAAGGATTTCTTTTTTTTTCCCTCCAGTTCTATGTTGAGAAGGGAGAGTTGTCATGCCAAATGTACCAACGATCTGCAGATATGGGTCTTGGCGTGCCATTTAATATCGCATCTTATTCTCTTTTGACATGCATCATAGCTCAAGTCTGTGGTATGTTTGCCTTAGTCTTTACCTTTTAGATCTCGTTTTTGTCAAACCTTTCCTTTTTGTTTGTGATGAGATGATTACCTTGCACGCTCATCACTAGAAATTCAGCATGTGACAATCGCAATCCTCTAAAATGTTGTATAGAAGGAAAACTTCATAAATCTTCGCAATATAGTCTGAATACACTTAACCATTGTGCGATCCAAAGTAGAGCAATTCATTGCCCTTTTTAGTGTCACACCTGAATTCTCATATGTCGCCCTTCATAGTGCAGTTTTTGTGGAAGATATCCTTATCTTAACTTGGGGGATCATCCAAGTTATTGGTAGAAATTATTTTGGTATTAGAAAGGGTTTCAAAATATCAATAGATAATTTTGGAGGTAGTATATACACAAATCATTTCATATTGAAAAAAAAAACAGAGCAACCATAATCAGAAAAGTGTAGCACCCTGTGCCATGGGTTGTTATAGTGGGATTGTTGTGTGCTTCAAGTTTTCCCTTAAATAATCCCATCAAACACGCTTATTTTCTGTCCTACGTGTTTTTGCTGCCTTGGTCTCTCTCTGTCTCTATATGTAGGTCTATCTCCTGGGGATTTTGTCCATGTTATCGGGGATGCTCACGTGTATAGGACTCATGTCAGGCCTTTGGAGGAGCAAATTCAGAAGCAACCTAAACCATTTCCGGTTAGTAGCATTTTCTACTTCTGTTTGAGTATGGGTACTCCATGCCTGTCATCACAGCTTTAGTCCATGAATGCATGAAACTTAACCACTGCAGTCATGAAACTTTGTCATGTACTGTACTTTTAGTCCCTACGATAAAAAAACTCTTACATATTTAAAATTACTATTTTGCACTTCCAGAAAATGAATTTCTTTTTTCATTGTACTTGAAAAAAGGTTAAAAATTTATTCTATTGGGCAAGGGTCACATGTTATCAGATTTTTCTAGTGGCTAGGAATGAAATTGCGATGAATGAGAAAATATGGGGAATATAGTGCTTGTTGCATGAAATCTACATGGACAAAGTCGCAATATCTGGATAGTACAGGAATTTTCCTTTCATTTTACCCTAAAATAACCCAGGCTAAATCAACAAAATTTTATCCTTGATTTTGTAATGCAGATCTTGAAGATCAATCCTTTGAAGAATGATATAGATTCCTTTGTGGCATCTGATTTTAAGCTTATTGGGTATGATCCTCACCACAAGATAGAAATGAAAATGGCAGTGTAGAGCCTCAAGCTATTTTAGTTCTTTGACCTACAGTCATCGTTCTAAGTTCAAACTTTGTGGAGGTAAACTTCTGTATTTTTTCCTTCTGATTTTTATAATACTATTGTACTGCAAATAGTTTCTATGATTGAAGCAAGTATTTACTTACAAAGGTTTTTTTTTTTTTCCTGTGCATCAGGTACAGCTACTACCTGATGTGGTGGGGGCTTGAGAATAAGAAACTAAAGATGATGTTGAAAGGTGAATTGAGTGTGTCTTTGTCGTGTTGTCTTCCTTTGGTTTCACATTGAAATCTGAAATGGATGAAATTCTGGGTTCTTTTATTTTATGTTGAGCCTGGACTTGCATAATATATTCATTGACTTATACATTACTAGGGTGGTATAACTGCAACCTATATCTTTGCTGTTTTCAGCTATTGACGTTTCTTTTAAATACAATTGAAAAATTGTTTACAGCTATTTATTCTACTTCCTGCTGATAAGTTGGATGATAATGTCCGTTTCAAGCTTGGTCAGAAGATTGGCATTTAGGTTAAGTTTTAAGTATTTAACCAGGTTGACAGTTCAAGAGTTCAGGAAAATTTGTCGATTGCTTAGCTTGTAGAATAGAAATATGCAGCACTTAAAATATAAAATATCCTGAAAGTTTTATGTAGCATTTTTACTTGCATTAACTTCAACGTATGAAGAAACATATGAAGTACTTAAATTAGATTTGGTAATGTGTAATGTATGAAGTACTTACATTAGTTGATCCATTTATAGGTTATCCATAAGTTTTATGATGTTTTGGTCCACAATTATAAATTAATAAATACACTCAGACAGCAGAACTCTCGTGTACAATTTGTAATCTTTTCAGGAGAAAAAACAAAAAGGTAATCGAGGATTTTGTAATTATAGTTTTAATTCTTGTCTTTTGCAGCTTATGTAGAATTATTATTACAAATAGCTTTCTGGCAGTCTCAGCAAATGTTATATTGAAATAATAGTCTGTTGGCTTCATACTGGAGCCAGAAGTAGGGCATTAGAACATCTGCTCTTCGATGTTTAGATGCCCCTTTAACTTTCTGGTCTAAACCAATCTCTGAAACTATTGTTGCCAAGTATCTTGTTAACACTGCCCTCTGTAAACTGTTCTATGCATTGTTTAAGTAGCTTTCTAGCTCCAATAGTTTATTAGCAGGCATCTCTCTATTCTTTGCATTTTTATTGCACTTGATCTCTGTAGGGAAATCTGACATACTGTTTTTGGTTTATTCCATGCAAGTATACATTCTGAAACTGTAGGCTGCATTTGCATGTGATAGAAACAAGCAATTGCCAAGTATTAAGTGGTCCGTTTACAAAACCTGTAGTAGTGAGCATTAAAGAAGAGGTAGGGTGCGCTTAGTAGAAAAGAACCAACAAACTAGTAGAACTAGACAATGCAAAACATGCCACTTTCTATTAATATATATTGAGCTTATTATAGTTTATTGAGAAGTAAAGTCCTCATCATCCACATTATTAACTAATCAGAGGTGAACAATTTTGTAGGATTTTATCTTGAGAAGAGAATAGTAGATGTGAGATGTAGATCAAAGTAGCATGTAAAATTTATGGCTACTGAGAAATTGATGTGAAGATGTCTAAATTTTTCTTGATCTTGTTAAATATTTTTAAAAATAAATGAGCAAAAAAAGAAGTTATAAATGTTCTTGTTAATTGCAAATGAATTTCCACCAAACCTAAATTCAAATCTTGGTACTTGGTTATGCAATGCAAAATCTATAGAATCATTTGAAATCAGTTGAAATCTCATAGAAAAGTTGTGCAAATAACATGTTTTTTTGAAAAGAACAAAATTTAAGATTTCAAATCTCAGTATTCAAGAGATACTAATTTTTTTTTCTTCAAAACAGAGATTCTGTTCCTAGTAAATGACTAAACAACCCCCCAGAGTCAGCAGTACTCTTGCTAAGCTACTAGTTCATTATTCAATGTTGTAGTAAAGCAATTTCAACAACAGTATTGGTAGAAATGAATTTGAGACCAAGTTTGAAACAATCTATACATCCATAATATGACCTATGAAGATGTGCACAAGTCACAGTATGGAGCAAGGTGTATGGCAATACTCGTCGACAACGATCGTCCGCTGGCACACCGAGCACGACGGAACGGGGATAAACACCGGCGGTGGCAGGTCGGGCTTCTTCGCATCCGGCTTCTTTTCATCAGGTTTCTTCTCGTCAGGCTTTGGCGGCGGTCCAACGCTTATAACTTCTGCATATCTTCCTACCTTCCTTGTCCGAACGATCACGTCGATCGGGTCGACGTTCCCAGTGACTGTAAGTGTGCTTTTCGCGCTATCCATCTCGATTTTATCAACACCTAAGCCAAGAATACAAGAAAAAAAGAGAACAATATTTCTCTTTCGAGTTAGAACAAAGTAGAGTAGCATGAATAAGTATGTATTGTACAAGTAGGAGCTTTTGTATTGAAGCTTCTTATACCTTCTAGAGCTGAAACAGCTTGCATGATCTTCTGCTTGCACTTTGGACAAGAGGTATCAACCTTAAGCACAGTCCTCTTCACCATGGATCAGTTGAGCTTTTTCTCTTTTTTTTTCCCCTTTCCTCAAAAGTAGAGAGCAAAAGTGATGCTTATGAATCAATAATCACTCACATTATGTCATAGACCAAGGCAAAAAGTTGTTGATGGAATCCCTTGGGGTTGTTCACCTCCTCCTTTTAAAAACATGTTGTAGTAAAACTTCTTCATAGACTTGTGTCATTTGTCACTTTGTGGTTTCTACAATAATGCAAGTAACATAGTACTAGTGTCTTAAGTCGTTAGTTTTGGGCTCTCCATACCTGCAATCCACTGTATTGTTGACGTCTTGGCATCCATGTACGAAAGATATAGGGTTAAGGATTTAGAATTTAATCACGGTGTTTAAGGTTTAGGATAATAAGTTTACAATACCTATAGCAGCACTCTTTAATTTTTATCACATTATCTTTTAGAGATGATATGATTACTAATTTATCTCTTATACTGAATCTGACTGTTAATACATTTATCATACTGCATTCTTGAGGTGATAATTTTAAGATGTTATAGCAGCTGAATGGCCAACAGTTATTATCATGTTATTTCTTAGTAGTTAAATCAACTATCATATCATTAATTTATCAGAAGGATTAATCGGAATTAAAGCAATTATACAATTGAAACCAAAATTATAGTTTGGTGATCTAAATGAAATTTTCGTCGCATGTTTGGTGTGAGGTAATTAACTTTTTATCAAATCCTAGCCACACAAGTAAATATGTTTGCAATCTATGGGGCATGGTGTTGATAAGATCATTAGTAGTTGAAAAGCTTAGTTAGTAGTTGGTATAGTATGATCTCAGCTTTGTTACTTATTCTTCTTTTCTAGAATATTGAACGGTTAGGGTTTTCTTAAAGGAAAAAACTTTGAAAAGTTAGACAGTTAAGTGTTATAGTCAACTACTTATTTGTCTTATTTGGATTGAAAATAAAGAAAAATAATATATGCCATGTTCAAACAATGGGAAGTTCTAATTCACCACTTTATTCCCTTTTTAATTGCTGTTGCTTACCTCGCTTTGAATTTATCTATCAATAGAAATTTAGAAATTTCTTGTTATATATGACCTGTTCAAAATAATTAAGCTACTAGGATGCGTAGAATGCGTGGAATTATATATTCCTAATCAAAATTTTTTTTCTTTTCATCTGATATGGAATTATTGGGGCGTTACAGGTAATGCTTAAAATGATACGAGTGGGTTTAGAATGCATCATTCACCCTAACATTTATATGAGATTTGTTGAATGTGATTATCTTCAAACTATGGATAGTAAATAGGTTCATTGAATTTATCTATCAAAAGAAATTTAGAAATTTCTTGTTATATATTACAAGGAGAGTTTGTACATCTATTATTGTGCTAAACCTACCAAATAATCACTTCCAGTGGAGAATAAACTAAAATTAGCAGAAGATAAGAATCACAAGAACAGTTGAGCTGAAGTAGATTCCATGAAAAAAAAAAAAAAAAAAAGTGGGTATGAGCATATATTAATCATTGCAGTTTGAGATAAACTTTTAATTTATTTTTAATTTCATATAATATTTGACATCTACTGAGACCTAAACCAGTAAGTTAATATTTTTCACCTATGAGTCATGCTCTTTTTCCGAGGGCAAAATGTTGAAACAAATTACTAAATAAAAAATTAAATTGTCACAAGCAATATATTAAAAAATAGACATATATTGGAATACATAATCTAAAAATTTGGCCCAAGGCCCAATTTTTAAGAGCTATACTCTATCCCATTCTACTATTACTATTACTCTTACTAATCTCCTTAATTATTTTAATCCCCGAATAACCTCTGATTAATTAATACACATTTATCCATACCTATCTATATCTATATATGATGAGCTATTAGCTTCTGCAAAATTCTGACATGTCACATATACTAATTTTAATTATGTCAAATCGGTTTGAGACCAATATTTTATCCATACATGCGATATGATCAGATTCAATGAACCTCATATGTTGCGAGTGAATGATACATTTCGCACAAATCATGAGCAAAAGTTATAATGAAGGTAACTCAACACGAAAATTATATGAGACTTGTCTCAAACTAAAGCTGTTTGAGACTGAGATGTAAATTACCCGTTTGCATGGACTTATAACATTCACCTGGTAGACTCATTCATGTGGATTCTGTTTAAAGCTTGTTTGATAATAGATACGAATTAGAGAGTTGAGCTGGAATGCTATCGACAGCAAACGGGCTCTATTGCGATCAATTTATTTTTGACAATAGAGTCTCCAAATCGACGATCGGCATTATTGAATATGATATATACCAGTTGAAGTATCTAAAAATCAAATTTTAAATCTTTTCGACATCATTGACCTAATGATCAAATGGTTTAAGAATTTGTAATTTTAATGGTCGATATGAGGCATTTTCTCATTTCACTTTGTAAAATTATTCAAATCAATTGAATTTTGATTTGATAATTTTTTAAACTATTTAAAACAAGATTTATATTTTCGATCTTGATTATAAGATTCCTACCATCATTTTTTAAAAGATATTCATTTTCAACCATTTATTTTTATATCCACTTGATAGACAAAAGAACAATATTGAAAAAGTATGAAATTTAGTTTTTAAAACTTCAAGTGGGATAGATCATATTCAACAGTATCAATCGTCAATTTGGAGGCTCCATCATCGAAAATAAATAGATGGCAACAAAATCAGTTTGCTACGGGATGCTAACATATATATACATAATAAAAGAAGTTTCTCCAACTATTAACTTGAACTTAATTTTTGGTTGGATTCGATCCCATTAACAAAACACATTTTGGGTCGCTAACAATATTTAGTAGAAGCTTTAACCCAGCAGGGTTTCAGAACAAGTTCTAGAGAGTTGCTATCTAGAGAAGGTAGTATTTGTCGTCAATGTTCACTGACTCGAAGTCAATAAGAAAGTATAGATTAGTATATTGGTATTATTTGTCGACTTGTGCCAGTACATTTTATATCTTAATTATAAGAAAAGATTTTATATATATATATATATAGAGAGAGAGAGAGAGAGAGAGAGAGAGAGAGAGAGAGAGAGAGATAAGGGCAAGGGCCTAATTGTGTCAATTATTATATATTATATTATTATCAGGGTAAATAGCACGTTTGGTTCTCAAACTATGAGTCGAGTGACGTTTTGGTCATCAAACTCTGATTTGTTATAATTTTTGACTCGAACTTTTAAAACTATTATAATTGAATCCTCTCGTTAGCTTGTCTAGTGCTACATGTACTCAAAATGCATTTTCTTTATTTATAATTCAATTTAGTTGACTAAATATTGACATATTGTTAATATAGAAGTAATATATATAGCAGTATTACGATTAATGATGCGCCAATAATTATGCCGTTATATATATTACTTTTATATCAACTATATGTACAATTCGAGGACCAAAGCGTCAAATGCCTCATAGTTTGAGGACCGCGTAATTTTCCCTTAATATATCATTATTATTTTACAGTAGTTGAGTCGATTATAAACAATGCATGGCAAGTTGCATGAGTAGGTTCTAAACAATGGCAAGTTGCAACTCTTCTTGTCCATGCTAATAGATGCCTCCTATGTTTGTCTCATGTAAGAGCAATGCATCCAAGGGTTGGATCAATTTAATCGCACTAGTTTTATCACAATTTTATTTTTTTTAATACTAAAATTTTATAAAAATTCTTTCGNAAAAAAAAAAAAAAAACTTCAAATTTTTAATTAAAAAATAATAATAATAAAATATGTGAGTATTATTTATTTAGATGCGCGGTAGAAAGAAAGCCTACATTATTGGGTATAGGTAACATTTGCTTGATAATATACTAAAATGTTACAAAAAGACATACGTGAATAAGATATGATTTTTTGTTTTCCCTTCTTTTTTTTGTTTCATGCCTCGTTATAATATTACCCAAGCTAATTCATGGGATCGATACATTCATACATGCGGATTTTATTTGATAAAGATTAGAATGTTTTTTTAGAGAGAGATAGATAGTATGCTATCAGTTTTTTTTTATTTCATTTAAAAATAAACTTACCTGAAAATGTGAATAAATTAGGATTTGAACTTGGGACCTCGGATACCAACCATCAAATTCTTTGCCACTTACGTTAGGGACGGTGGGTGAGGCAGATTAGATAACACATATGAACACACATAATATACAAAGTTTTTCTGGTTGGATTCGAACCTATTAACCAAACACATTAGAAAGGGCTTTTTTTCATCTAGCCCCCTAGCAAAAATTTATTTTAAAAATAGCCCCAGCAAATTTATATTTGCGCTTTTGGTTTACCGTGTTTAAAAAAAATACAAATATATGTATTTTTCGCAATATAAATATTTAAAAGAGGAATATGGAGTAGGGATGTCAATGGGTATGGATACCCGAAATATTATCCGAACCCAAATCCGAATAAATTATTTATATACATAATTTATTTTTATTTATTTATACAATATATAAAATATTTAATAATTTTTATCACTTAGATCTTCGTTCAACGGTATGGATTTTTAAAACCCGCCGGGTTCGGGTCCGGGTTCGGATTTTAAATTTTTGGTCGGGTATAGATATGGGTATGGATTTTTAAAACCCGCCGGGTTCGGATCCGGTTTTGGGTTTTAATTTGATTTTCGGGTTCAGGTTCGGATTTTTGAAAACCTAATCCAAACCCGACCTGTTGACATCCCTGATAGGAAAAATATAAGTACGGAATACGGTAAATCATTCACCGTGTTTGACGGAATATAAATATGAAACACGGTGAATAATTCGCCGTGCTCAACTTACCAAGCAGGCTTCCAGCCCTCCCACGTGGCACTTGCGTGGCGACTGCGTAGCAGAAGTAGGGACATTTTTATAATTATAAATTTATTGGGGCTAGTTTTAAAATAAAATTTTTTCATATAGCCATTTGCAAAAAAAATTTCATTAGAAAAGATAGTATTTGTTGTCACTGTTTGTTGAGTGAAGCCTATCAGATAGTATAGATTAGTATTGGTATTATTGTCGACTCGTACCATTTCATATTACCTAATTATAATAAAAGATTGTATATATGCGCGCAGATACAGACGATCCGGGCCTAGGTGAGTCAATCATTATTATTATTAAGGTAAGTTGCATGTTTGGTTCTCAAACTATGAATCGTGTGATATTGTGACCCTCAAATTTTAATTGGTTGTTATTTTTAGCTTGAACTTTTAGAATTTTATAATTAATTAAGCCGATCATATAATCAAATTCTGATTAACTAAATATTGATGCATTATTAATGCAAAAATAATTTGGTAGTATTTATAATTAATGATTAGTGTAGCAACCTGTGCGATGCGGCGGATATAATCATATTTGATCATATTTGATTAAATTTAATAATATAAAAAATATTTTAAAATATTTAGAATAAAATTATAATTCAATAAAAAACAACGAAAGATAAAAAAAAAAATTATAGGAGAAAAAAATTGTTACATAAAAATCGTACCCCTTTGTACCCTCATTTAGGGCATTTTTGACTAACACCGACGATTTCATGAAGTATCACAGCGCCTTCAACCTCTTTTCGGTAAGTCCATATCTTAGCCGATACTTTGCGTCCTCCGAGACCATTAGAGGAGAGAGATACACACCCTTTGTATAACTATACATTACAAATTTAAGTAGTCGAGATCGAGAGAGGAAGGTTCGAGATTAGGGTTAGAGTTCGTTCGACTCACTCGACGTTGACGGCGAGAGCAAGGGCGATGCATCTGCGGGGCTTGAGGTTGGATCGGACGTAGTAGACGAGGTCGTTGTCGAGGACGTCATATTCCGTGCCCATGAACTTCTCGGGCAACGCCTCTTAGAAAATAGAAACTAATAAGGAGGAAGTCGAAGCAGTGACGTTACAGAGAAGGAATTAATGAGATGGGAAGCCGAAAAGACATACGTTAAAAAAGGAATTAATAAGACGGAAAAAGAAATTAATAAGATGGAAAGCCGAAGAGGCAGACGTTATAGGGAAGCAATGATTGGAGAGTATAAATTTTAGAGTGAAAAGGAGAGGTGAAGGAGGAATTGCCACGAGGCAAACTCTAAGCCCTTGTTTGGTTGGGGGTTAAGGGGTGGAATAACCCCTTAACCCCCATATTATACCCAAACATCCTAAAAAATGGATGGGGTTAGCTAATCCCATCTTAAATAAATTATCCCGGGTTAGCTAATCCCATCTAACCCTACCAAACTCCAACCAAACACTGTTTTTTATTCATAATAACTCACTATCTTTCTTATCCCACCTATTCCAATCAATCATTATCCTTCTTTATCAATCATTATTTTCTTATCCCACTTACTCCAACCAAACACTATTTTTCATTATTCTAGACTAACTCCAACCCCCAACCAAACACAAAAAAATCTTTAACCCCACTTTAACTCTGAACTTAACTCTATCTCTGAAATAACTACTTTTTTCTTAACCCCGAACCAAACGGAGGCTAAGAAAAATAATATATAGGTATAAATATGCCACTAATAACGACGTTGTCTTACTTTTACATCAACAGTGCGTTTGAGGATTAAACGTGTAATTTGTCCTTATATCATTATTATTTTTTTCGGTAGTTGAATAGATTATAAACAATGCCAACACTACCGTTAGCATCCACGTTCATCTTCTATTCCATCCATAGAGTGCAGCCGGCTTCTACCCCACCGTCAGCATCCACGTTCATCTTCCATTTCATCCCACCGCTTCCAGCCGTGCTGTTGCCGTCCACCGGTGGAGTACGTGTATGCCGGCTTCCGACCGTGCAGTTGGCGTCGTCGTTTCCAAAATCCCGTCGCTTCTGACCGCGCTGTTGCTGTCGACGTTGCTGAGTGCCTACCGATTCGAATCCCACCGTTGCTATCCATCTATCTTGGTGAGCGCCCGTATATGTGGTTAAATTAAATAACATTTTTTTAAAAATTTTTAGCCTTGATTTAGCAGTAAATGGAGTGTTTTTTGGATTCTTTATGCACTTCTTATCTGATCCACACCACGGGAGTGGAGCCCTCCCCTTTCAATACATACTTCTTTTATTTTTTTGCCTTTATAAATTATTTTTTAAAATTTAATAAACTGTAATACCTCAATAATCTCATATCAAATGAAAACATATGCTT